>NC_080041.1:89517-232530 GCF_012489685.1 Lotus japonicus
TGGTGGAGTGGTGGTTTGTGCGGCTGGCTGGGATTCGGGAATAGGAGTGAGGGGATTTGAAGAGTGTTGGAGTAAGGCAGAAATTGGGAGTGCATCAAATAAATTCAAATCATCATCAGAGGTAAGTCGGGCTTACTTGTATGTGCTGATGATCGAGTCACTCTGGCAGGAGGTTCAGTCCTTCTGACCTCTGCAGCAGCTGGTTCCACCCGAGTAGGCTTCACCACAATCCTGACTTCTTCTGCTTCTTCTTTGGAGGACCATCCTCACTATCATCACCATCATCATCAGCAGGCTTGCTCTTCGGTTTCTTGACCAGAGGGACATCAGATTCCTCTGAGGATTCGTCCAGAACCATCTTCCTCTTGGTTTTCTTCTTGGGAGGAGAAGGAAACTCTGGAGCTGGTGGAAGTCTGCTGACGAAATCATCAAGGTCAATCTCGAATCCTTGAGCCCTGAGGTCTTCAACATAGCATCTGATGGCTTCAGGATGGTCTGCTTGAGTCCACAGAGGGTAGTCATTCAGAGGCATTCTTCTTCCTCTGATCTCAGAAGATGTGTCCTCATGAGCAGGAGCAATCTTCTTCTGGACTAAGCCCATCTTCTTCAGAGAGGTGGCGGTGAAGACATCGCTGACAATTGTGCTCAAGTCCTCTGTGCAACCAGCATTGATCAAATCTTGCACCAGGTTGCTTTCAATCAGAAAGTCTGAGAGCAGCCTCCCAAAAGGGATATATTTGATGGCTGACTTGATGGAGGAGGTGGTGCGAGACTTCCGGATGCATTCCTTCAGATAGGAGAACAGGAAGTAGGGAAGGCAGATCTTCTCCTTGTCTTGAATGAAGAACAGCATCGCCTTCTGATTGAAGTTGATGTAGTCTGGAGAACTGCCCTTTGGTCGTTGATTAATGCAGTTGAGGAGGATCTTGTGCCAGATTCTCAGTTTGGGGTGAAGGTCCATCACCTTGTAACTCGTCTTGCCCGGTTTGAAAGTGGTGTACAGGGCCTTGTTGACGATGTCCTTGGTTCTGGGTTTCAGCTTCGATTCCGTCAGTGAGAACCGATACCCATGAGCAGTTTCTGCACCTAGCAGATTCACGAAGGACTTCTCCGTGATGATGATCTTCCTACCCAGGATGTAAGAAACCACCTGAGTGTCATCACAATCAGCGTGCTTCCAGAATTCCTTTACTAGTTTCTCAAACACCGGTCCTCGAAGTCGATTGAAGTAGTTTCCCCAACCTTGAGCTTGGACTTCGGGACGGAGATCAAACCCATTTGCAGCCAAGTTGTCGAGGTTGAATCTCCATTCTGCAAGGACTTGGAGTTCCTCAGGAGGAAATACACAGTGAACGGCACAGCCCCGTTCTGCAATAGGAACAACCTGCTCTGGAGCTTGAGCTTGTTCTTGTGCTGGGTTCTCAGAGCCCCGTTGACCCGTTGCCAACCCGACTACCATGTGAGGGAACTGAGGTGCATCTGCAGTAGATCTTCTGGTTTGTCTCACCATTTTGAAGAGGTTGAAGCTTTGAGGTAGAAGATGAAGTTTGAAGGATGAAGAGAGATCGAGAGAAAAATCACGAAGGAGGCGGTTTTGAAAAGCAGGGAGTGCGAGAGTGAAAACCGAAAGTGAGAGAGAACGTGTGTGTATAGTGGGTTTTATCAAATAACCGTTGTTGATTCAAAAAGCACTTTAAGATCAACGGTTGAAAATTAAAGATAGATAGTAACAGTAAAATACACAATCACACACAGGAGATAAGCATATCTACACGCAATCACAACAGACTGTCACACGGGCACAAGGAACTATGCATCAGAAATTCTGACGCACGTGTTGTTGTCTCAGCTTCAGAGTCAGTACCAGTGGGCACACACACTCTGATTGAGTTACCTTCTGGGCTAGACATCTTCTGATCAAGAAGTATCATAGTCAGAGGTTCTGATCTATCTTCACTCTGGACAAAAGTCCATGTTTAGATTTTTCAGAATAAAAATAAATCTATCTTCAGCTAAGGGCTTTGTAAAGATATCTGCCCATTGATGGTCAGTATCAACAAACTTCAGAAGAAGTACGCCCTTCTGCACATAATCTCTAATGAAGTGATACTTTACCTCAATGTGCTTTGCCCTTGAATGCAAGATAGGATTCTTGCTCAACGAAATTGCAGCAGTGTTATCACAATAGATTGGGATATTGCTCTCAAGGATCTGATAATCCTCCAGCTGATGTTTCATCCAGAGCATCTGAGTGCTGCATATTGCTGCTGAGATATATTCTGCCTCTGCAGTTGATAGAGCAATGGTTGATTGCCTCTTGCTTGCCCATGAGACTAGATTGCTTCCCAGAAATTGACAATTTCCAGAAGTACTTTTTCTCTCTGTTCTATCTCCAGCATAATCAGCATCACAATAACCTGAAAGCTTATACTCTGATGTTTTCTTATACATCAAGCCAAGGTTAGTGGTGCCTTTCAGATACCTCAGGATCCTCTTAACAGCAGTTAAGTGGGTTTCCCTTGGATCTGATTGGAAACGAGCACATAAATGAACACTAAATAATATGTCTGGCCTAGATGCAGTTAAGTACAGAAGTGAACCTATCATGCCACGATAGAGCTTCTGACATACTTTACCACTTATATCTTCTTTTTCCAGAATGCATGTTGGATGCATTGGAGTCTTGGCCACTGTAGATTCCAGCATATTGAACTTCTTCAGAAGTTCTTTAGTGTACTTGCTCTGATGGATATATGTACCTTCTGGTGTTTGATTAACTTGTATTCCCAGAAAGTACTTTAATTCTCCCATCATACTCATCTCAAATTCAGCCTGCATCATCTCAGAAAATTCTTTGCATAGAGATTGATTAGCAGAACCAAATATAATATCATCAACATAAATTTGCACAATTAAGATATCATCTTTATAAGTCTTGCAAAAGAGAGTTGTATCTACTTTACCCCTTACAAACTCATTCTCCAGAAGGAATGAGCTAAGTCTCTCATACCATGCTCTGGGAGCTTGCTTCAGACCGTAGAGTGATTTCTTCAATTTGAACACATGGTCTGGTTTCTTTTCATCTTCAAAACCTGGGGGTTGATGAACATAGACTTCCTCTGAGATATAACCATTTAGGAAGGCACTCTTTACGTCCATCTGATGTAGAACTATGTTGTGATTTACTGAGAAAGAAATCAATAATCTGATTGCCTCCAGTCTTGCTACCGGAGCAAATGTTTCAGTATAGTCTATTCCTTCCTGCTGGCTGTAGCCTTGAGCAACTAGCCTTGCCTTGTTTCTGACTACATCTCCTTTCTCATTTAGCTTGTTTCTGAATACCCATTTCGTTCCAATAACATGGACATTCTCAGGCTTCTTCACTAAGCTCCAAACATCGTTCTTGGAGAATTGATTCAATTCTTCTTCCATGGCCAGAATCCAATCCTTGTCCTGAAGAGCTTCATCTATGGACTTGGGTTCAATTAAGGACACCAATCCTTTCAGACTCAGCAAGGTCTCTTCAGAGGGTCTGAAGGCAGATCTGGTTCTGACTGGTTCATCTTTGTTGCCCAGAATCAATTCCTTAGGATGAGCTGCAGTGATTCTGCTCTTCTTCAGAGTTTGTGAGTTGGAGGGACCAGCTTCTTCCTCTGGTTCATCTTCCTCTGGCTCAACTTCCTCTGGAGCTTTGCCTTTGTCAGAAACATTAATGCTTAAATCTGCAAACTTTTCAACTAGCTTTGACTGGTCAGAGTCAAGCTTATCATCAAATCTAACATGAATAGATTCTTCAATAGTCTTAGCATCAGTATTATAAAATCTAAAACCTTTAGATCTATCAGAATAACCAAGTAATAGACACTTAGAAGATTTAGCATCAAATTTATGCAATCTATCCTTAGTATTGAGAACATAACAAACACAGCCAAAAGGATGAAAATAAGAAATGTTGGGTTTTATGTTCTTCCACAATTCATAAGGAGTCTTATTCAGAATTGGTCTCACAGAGATTCTGTTCTGAATGTAACATGCTGTATTTACTGCCTCTGCCCAAAAGTGCTTAGCCATGCCAGTTTCTTGGAGCATGGTTCTAGCCATCTCCTGAAGAGTTCTGTTCTTCCTCTCAACAACACCATTTTGTTGAGGAGTTCTGGGACAAGAGAAATCATGTGCAATTCCATAGGAATCAAACAGACTCTCAAACTTGTCATTCTCAAACTCTCCACCATGGTCACTTCTGACACGCACAATTCTACAAGCCTTCTCGTTTTGCACTTGAGCAATGAAGGTAGAGAACACAGCATGAGACTCATCCTTGCGGGTTAGAAACTTTACCCATGTCCAGCGGCTATAGTCATCAACGATAACCATCCCATATCTCTTGCCACCTATAGACTCAGTTTTCACTGGTCCAAACAGGTCGATATGCAGAAGTTCTAACGGCCTTGAGGTTGAGACAACATTCTTTGCCTTGAAAGGGACTTTTGTGAATTTGCCTTTCTGACATGCTTCACAAAGAGCGTCTGAAGCGAACTTCAGATTGGGTAAGCCCCTGACAAGGTTTAGCTTGCTCAGCTGAGAAATCTTTCTCATACTGGCATGCCCTAATCGTCTATGCCATACCCACTGCTCTTCATTAACAGACAGAAGGCACTTCACATTCTGAGCCTCCAACTCAGATAATCTGATCTTATAAATGTTGTTCTTCCTCTTGCTGTTAAACAGAACAGAGCCATCGATCTGACTTACAGCCCGGCAGGACTTTTGATTGAATATAACATCATAACCCTTGTCAGCTAATTGACTTATAGACAATAAGTTATGTGTTAAGCCGTCTACCAATAAAACATTATCAATGCATGGACTACTATCTACACAAATAGTACCAGTACCAATAATTTTACCCTTTTCATTTCCTCCAAAGCCAACTTCGCCTCCAGGCTTAAGTTTCAGCTCTCGGAACATACGCTTTTCTCCCGTCATGTGACGCGAGCATCCACTGTCCAGATACCATGATTGGTGTTTCAGTGGAGCTATCAAGGATATCTGCAACATAGATAATCTTGTCCTTAGGTACCCACTTTCTGGGTCCTCTTTTGTTAGTTATCCCAAAGGTTCTGATCACCTTGGGTGTCTCAACATGATATTTTAAAGGAATATTTGCATGATATTTAGTCATAGAGAAAGATCCCTTTTTAAGAGGGTTTTTAGCAACTTCAGCAGGTACAGGATCAGGCAATATGGTACCAGAGGGAACAAAGCATTCATACAAGGATTTAGCTTTAGACGCAGAAGGCTCATTTCTAATTGGTTTAGAATAGCCAATGCCATGCATTCCATTTCTGCTTACACCATAGATCATTGAAGCCATTAAGCTTCTATCTACGCTTTTAGCCAGGAATCTTTGAAAAGATTTTTCATACTTAGATTCATGCTTACTATCAGAGGCATCGCAGGCAATAACTTCTTCTAACTTTGCAATTTGATTCTTAAGCACAGAGTTAGAATTAACTAAAGCATGGTTATCATTTTTCAAATCAGATATGATTTTCTCATGTTCAGAAGGAGTTTTAGAAACAGCAGATAAGTTCTTTTTCAGCTTCTTATGCTTAGACAACAAGGAGTTATACTTATCCATGATATCAGACAAAGCATGTTTCAGTTCAGAGGTAGAGAAGGAAGCAAATACCTCATTTTCATCGTCAGAGTCTGGATCTCCTTCTGATTCTGAGTCAGAGTCAACAGCTTCCTTTGACTCTGTTCCTTTGTCTTTGACAATAGCCATGAGTCCTTGGACTTCACCATCAGAGTCAACATCCTCTGACTCTGATTCATCGAATGTCACCATCAGACTCTTCTTGGTCTTGAAGTGCTTCTTTGGCTTCTTGTCCTTCTTCAATTTTGGACAGTCACTTTTGTAGTGCCCTGATTCTTTGCACTCAAAGCAAGTGACTTCCTTGATTGATGACTTCTTCTGACCTGAGGATTCATACTTTCCTCTTGCCTTTCCAGAGCCTTTGAACTTGCTCTGCCTGTGCTTCCAGATGCGGTTGAGTCTCTTGGAGATCAGAGTCAGCTCATCTTCATCAGAATCTTCTGATGCTTCTTCAGATTCTTCTTCTTCAGCTTGAAGAGCCTTTGACTTCTCAACCTTAGCCTTTTCAGATTTGGATTTCAAGGCTATGGACTTTTTCCTCAGATCTTGCATCTCTGAGCGCTTCAGCTCATGGCATTTCAAAATGCTGATGAGTTCTTCTAAACTCATATTCTCAACATCTCTCGTGAGCTCTATTGAAGTCACCAAAGGCATCCAACTTTCAGGAAGACACCTGATGACCCTTATGACGTGATCTTTTGTTGTGTAGCTCTTGTTGAGAGGACGTATGCCAGCTACAAGCAGTTGAAATCTGGAGAACATTTCTTCAATGGACTCATTTGGCTCCATGATGAAGGATTCATACTTTTGGATCAAAGACAATGCCTTTGATTCTTTGACTTTCTTGTTTCCTTCATGAGACATCTTCAGAGAATCAAAAATGCCTTTAGCAAACTCACGATCTGTAATCTTCTGGTACTCCTCATAGGAGATAGCACTTAGAAGAATTGCTCTTGCTTTATGATGTTGTGAGTACAGCTTCTTTTGATCTGCAGACATCTCTGACCTTGGGATCTTTTTGCCATCTGCATCAACTGGACGCTCATAGCCATCCACAATAATATCCCAGAGATCTGCATCGAAACCCAGAAAGAAACTTTCCAGTCTATCTTTCCAATATTCGAACCTTTGACCGTCGAACATAGGAGGCTTTGCGTTGTAACCATCTCTTTGAGTTTCACTGGTGGTGGCAGCCATGTTTTTCACACCGGCCCGGATCACTGAACACTGTTAGGTGTGGTAATCAGAACTTGCGCTCTGATACCAATTGAAGGTATGAAAAACGGTAGAAAGGGGGGGTTTGAATAACGTTTTCAGTACAAAACTACCACCTTAAAGATTTTAACAAATCTTTTCGAGAACTAAGTGCAAAAGATAGAGATAGAAAAGCACACAAGGATTTTATCCTGGTTCACTTGATAAATCACTCAAGCTACTCCAGTCCACCCGTTAAGGTGATTTCTTCCTTCTTAGAATGAAGGCAATCCACTAATCAGGTAAGAGTTACAACTGCACTTGAAACCTACAAGTGACTAACAATACACTGACTTAGCTATCACTAAGATTCACTCTCTTAGTCTTCTCTAGGATCCGATCAACCTTGATCTCCTAAAGGAAAATCAAACAACTGTTTGAGGTTGGTGTTTACAAGGGTTTGCTTCTGAATAAGCTGAGTGTAAACTAAATAAATTACAAGATGAAAGAAAGCTTAGAATGTTTTGAATATCTTGCGCGTGTTGCTTCTTCTTAGTTTCTTAGCCGCTTCTTTCAATCTTCAGCCTCTATATATACTCCAAGGATTAGGGTTGAGCGTTGCATGGAAATGCTACCGTTGGAGGGCAGTTCTGGAAAATCCAGCTTCTGCTGTGGCTGAGAACGTTAGGTAGGTCGTCAGGAAGGTACACTTGCTTTTGTACTTGGATAGCGACTTGACCTTTTAACCTAGGAGACTTCTGATCAGAGGAATGCTTCGTATTGGAACTTGTGAAGCAGGTTGATCAGAGTCAGAGGGAAAGCACAGATCCTCTGACCATTGTATCTTCTGATTCTGAACTCAGAGGGAAGAACATGGCCTTCAGAGTTTCTTGCTTCTGGACTTCAGAGTTTCCACTATTCAGCTTCTGGATCTTCAGAGTCTTCTACACCATCGGAACATCTGAACCTTCAGTGTTTCTTGGTTGTCAGAACTTCTGGATCATCAGAGCTTCTAGCGACTAAGTCCTCATCAGAGTTTGTATAGCTTCAGATCTTCTGAAGCTTTTCCACTGTTCATACTGAACATGGTGAATGCGAAAGCGTTGCTTGGGTTACCCTTTATACACAGTGCTTCTGATTTGTGTGAAATTGAGTCAGGGTCAGAGCCTGTAAATAGCACACTCAGAAAAACACGTTAGAGTACCACAATTGTTCATATCAAAAGGTTAACTTGTAATCATCAAAACATAGAGTTGTACTACTAGATCAAAACTTGATCTTACAACACGGAGCTAATTTAACGAGCTACAAGTTTGAAAAAGAACCTAAATGGAGATTCGACTTTGAGGAGGGTCCCGCGATTGCCGGAAGCTGTGACACGCTGCTGCTCAAAAACATCAAATTCTCGACACAGTCTTGAATGAAGGGATCACGGCCCTGGCTACAAGTCGCGAAATTTCAGTCTGATTGAGGCCACACGGAGCTAACTTAACGAGCTACAAGTTTGAAAAAGAACCTAAATGGAGATTCGACTTTTAAGAGGGTCCCGCGATTGCCGGAAGCTGTGACATGCTACTGCTCAAAAACATCAAATTCTCGACACAGTCTGGAAGGAAAGGATCAAAGCCCTGGCTACAAGTCTCCAAATTTCAGTCTGATTGAGGCCATACGGAGCTAACTTAACGAGCTACAAGTTTGAAAAAGAACCTAAATGGAGATTCGACTTTTAAGAGGGTCCCGCGATTGTCGGAAGCTGTGACATGCTGCTGCTCAAAAACATCAAATTATCAACACATTCTGGAATGAAAGTATCACAGCCCTGGCTACAAGTCGCGAAATTTAGTCTAATTGAGGCCACACGGATCTAACTCAACGAGCTACAAGTTTGAAAAAGAACCTAAATGGAGATTCGACTTTTAGGAGGGTCCCGCGATTGCCGGAAGCTGTGACATGCTGCTGCTCAAAAACATCAAATTCTCGACACAGTCTGGAAGGAAAATATCAAAGCCCTGGCTACAATCGCGAAATTTCAGTCTGATTGAGGCCACACATAGCTAACTCAATGAGCTACAACTTTGAAAAAGAACCTTAATGGAGATTCGACTTTTAGGAGGGTCCCGCGATTGCCGGAAGCTGTGACATGCTGCTGCTCAAAAAGATCAAATTCTCGACACAGTTTGGAATGAAAGCATCACAACCCTTGCTACAAGTCGCGAAATTTCAGTCTGATTGAGGCCACACGGAGGTAACTTAACGAGCTACAAGTTTAAAAAAGAACCTAAATGGAGATTCGACTTTTAGGAGGGTCCCGCGATTTTCGGAAGCTGTCACATGCTGCTGCTCAAAAACATCAATTTCTCAACACAGTCTGGAATGAAAGGATCACAGCCCTGGCTACTAGTCGTGAAATTTCAATCTGATTGAGGCCATACATAGCTAACTTAACGAGCTACAACTTTGAAAAAGAACATAAATGGAGATTCGACTTTTAGGAGGGTCCCGCGATTGCCGGAAGCTGTGACATGCTGCTGCTCAAAAACATCAAATTCTCGACACAGTCTGGAAGGAAAGGATCAAAGCCCTGGCTATAAGTCGCGAAATTTCAATCTGATTGAGGCCACACATAGCTAACTCAACGAGCTACAAATTTGAAAAAAAACCTAAATCGAGATTCGACTTTTAGGAGGGTCCCGCGATTGCCGGAAGCTCTGACATGCTGCTGCTCAAAAACATCAAATTCTCAACACAGTCTGGAATGAAAGGATCACAGCCCTGGCTACAAGTTGTAACACCCCATTTTCTGTTATTAGGTTATTTATTATTTTATTTTAATTAGTATTATGGTATATGGTAATTAAGTGATTTTGTTAGATAATTAAGTGATTATGTGATATAGATAAATAAGGTTTTAGGGTTTAGTGTGAGTAATTGAGAGTGGGGCCCATTGTATGGCTATTTAAGGGTTAGGAGTGAAATAGAAAGAAAAAAAAGAAAAAAAATAAGGATTAGAAGAGAAGCAGAACAAGAAACACGTGAAAGCAGAGAAGGAGAGGAGAAAAGAGGAGAAAACTTAGAACTGATCTACAAAAGGTAAGGGTTTGAATTCATGTTTTATGGATTGGTATGATAGTGGATAATGATAGAAAGCATGATTTAGGAACCCTAGGTTGCAAAAATTCCTAAATTGAAATAGTTAGGGTTTGGCTTTTAGATGATTTTGGGGGTAGATGATAGGCTTGCATGATGCGCAGAAATTTACGTTCTCTTGTACCCTTTTTCGTGGTATGTTAGTGGCCGAATTTGAAGAAGTAGTCTTCATAAAAGTTGTAGGTTTTTCTGTTACGAAACTTTTGCCACTGGTTTCACGTCATTCCGACGTCTGTAGCTCGAGTTATGTGTATTTTAGTGAGTATAGGTTAAGCTGTCCAGTTTCTTACGAACTGCGGTTAGTGTACGATTTTTCCTGATTTTTGTACTTCGAATTGTGACTTGAAAATTTATAGAGGTTTACAAAACGTGTATACGGAACCATGATAAAAATATTATATTTTTCTGAGTATATTTGATAATTTACATCTGTTTAATAGTTCATTAGATGTGTGGTGCGCGCACATGGCGAGTTGCGCAGGAAGATGTCGCAAGATGTCGCGACATGGCGAGTTGCGTAGGGAGATGTCATGAGATGTCGCGACATGGCGAGTTATTCAGCGACATGGCGAGTTGCGTAGGGAGATGTCGTGAGATGTCGCGACATGGCGAGTTGTGCAGTGAGATGTCGCGAGATGGCGAGCATGAGCATGTCGCGAGTTTTTGGGAAAATTTAGAGAGAAATCCAGTATTTAGGAAATAGTTGCAGAACCTGTTATATATGAATTATATTTAATTTACATCTATTTTTAATAATCATTAAATGATGTTGTTGTAAGATCAAGTTTTGATCTAGTAGTACAACTCTATGTTTTGATGATTACAAGTTAACCTTTTGATATGAACAATTGTGGTACTCTAACGTATTTTTCTGAGTGTGCTATTTGCAGGTTCTGACCTCAACTCAATCTCACACAAATCAGAAGCACTGTGTATAAAGAGTGACCCAAGCAACGCTTTCGCATTCACCATGTTCAGTATGAACAGTGGAAAAGCTTCAGAAGTTCTGAAGTTATACAAACTCTGATGTGGACTCAGTCACTAGAAGCTCTGAAGATCCAGAAGTTCTGATAACCAAGAAACACTGAAGGTTCAGATGTTCTGAGGGTGTAGAAGACTCTGAAGATCCAGAAGCTGAATAGTGGAAACTCTGAAGTCCAGAAGCAAGAAACTCTGAAGTCCAGAAGCAAGAAACTCTGAAGGCCATGTTCTTCCTTCTGAGTTCAGAATCAGAAGATACAATGGTCAGAGGATCTGTGCTTTCCCTCTGACTCTGATCAACCGGCTTCCCAAGTTCCAATACGAAGCATTCCCCTGATCAGAAGTCTCCTAGGTTTAAAGGTCGCGTCGCTATCCAAGTACAAAAGCTATTGTACCTTCCTGACGACCTACCTAACGTTCTCAGCCACAGCAGAAGCTGGATTTTCCAGAACTGCCCTCCAACGGTAGCATTTCCCATGCATCGCTCAACCCTAATCCTTGGAGTATATAAAGAGGCTGAAGACTGAAAGAAACGGCTAGAAGTGTAACACCCCGATTTCCAGGTGTCACTTTAGTAACCAAAAATAATCTTTAAGCGGAAAACAGGTAATTTTTTTTTCGTTTTCTTTCCTTTAAATCAAAACGATGAGGAAGTAAAGACAAAACCCAACTACTAAACTAACCGATATACAACATATATACATGTACAGCCTCAGCTGCACTCCATGTCACGCGCACTCGCAATGACTCCAAAGCAGTGTGCCCGTAGGCAAATAGTTACAGATCCAGATGTGTGAGTGAGAAAATCATAATTACAAACCACTAGGAGGAAGTCGGCCTCAAAATGGCCTAAGCAAAGACCCCTATGGTCCGACTGACTCACTGTGATCCCTCAGTAAGAGAACCACACAAAAGCCATGCGTCGGGAACCTACCCTGTCCCAAAATATGAATGACGAATCAGAGCTATTACAGTAACAACTAACTCAAAAGGCTCTAACCACCCATAACCCACACTACTATCATCGACCCTCCCTCGAACAGTCATGAAGTCCGGGTCCTCGTCGAAAGCTTCAGTAATAGTCGTTCCGCTCCGGGTCTTTCCCGCACAACGAATCATCACGAACCGGCTGACGGACGCCTGGCAGCAGGCCGACCGCCCAAGCACAAACATACAAACAAAGCCAAGGCGCTAGGGTCAACTTACAGAATACAATAGATATACAATCAACATGCGATAAAAGGGGTATATATATATGTTGTATATATACATATAAGTTATGCACTGCTTACCCTAAGGTTTATACATAGCATGTTATCAAATCTCTTACACAATTCAATCATAATAAGATGCATTGTGTGCCAGTGCAGAATATGCTGACACAAATCCGAATAACGTCACTCTGCTTGGCGACGGGACAAAACAACAACGTCACTCTGCTTGGCGACGGAACAAATCAACAACGTCACTCTGCTTGGCGACGGAACAAATCAACAACGTCACTCTGCTTGGCGACGGAACAAATCAACAACGTCACTCTGCTTGGCGACGGAACAAATCAACGACGTCACTCTGCTTGGCGACGGGACAAACCAACGGTATTGCCACTTATAGGCTGGGCACCTCGAGACGGTCGTAACACTGGCCTCGTGTTTAACCATTTCTGCTCGGGCGTCGCTTATCACCTTTGGCTATAGTCAAGACGGTACAAACTCTACATGGTTTGACCATTTCTGCTTGCTATGCCGAACATCAACAGGCACGATGCAACTCTACATGGATGATCGTTACCTCCTGTTGTGCCAGATATAGTCAGGACCGATTCAACTCTGCATGGCTGATCGTTACTTCCTGCTATACCGAAGTACTCTGCTTGGCACTTCATCGCGTATATGCACGTGTGCAATATGATTATCAAAACCAGAGTCAGTGTCGGTCAATACAACACGACTCGGAGTTAGTGTCGGTCAATACAACACAACTCCCACCACAAACCCCACAAACAAAACCCAGAGTCTGTGCCGGTTAATACAACACGACTCGAACAACACTACCAGGAGTACTAGAGTACTCGGTGACTTTCAATCATCACCATAGCTCACCTCAGTGGCTTTCCCCAATTCCAAACTCTCCAAACCCACAACATAAGTCGACTTTTCCCCGCCTTTCGTAAATATTTTTCCCCTTCAGTTCTCCTATGCTTAAACGTTAATAAAAATTGTTTCAATTCGAATTAGCCAAGTTATGAGTTTATTTCTCAAAGTCTAAGTTTCCCAAGTCTTTATTTTCCGAAAGCTCTATCATTCTAAGTTTCCAAAAGTCAACCACCCAAAATACATTTCCCGGGGAAAGTCTAGGAATTCCAACGAATCCCAACAAATGGCTAAGTCTCAAACCCCACATTTGAACTTGCCTAGGGTTGTTCATCCAACCCGAAATGTCAAAGATCCCCAGATCAATGAACCCCCACTCCGAAGTTGCGTCAAAACGCTCAATTCAACACATCATCAATATCATAAGTTATGAAACAATCATAACAAGAAATCATCATCATATACAACATCAGATAAAGCATAGGTCTAGTTTATCGACGCCTATCATGCAATCATAGCTAAATATAGCAAGTTGCCCTAACCTCGAGCTGTTCCAGCTTCGCAAACAAAGTTCTCCTCAAACAATTGCTCTGAGTCTTCCAAAGTTCCCTCAACTGAACCTCGGAGAAAAACAAAGCAGAATCCAAACAAAATCGATTAGTTCGATCGCAATACAATACATAAACGATAGACAAAGCATTAAAGCTTCAGAATAGGACAATCAGGTACGAAAAGACAAGTTTTCGAAACCGAAAAACTCCCCCCTAAAGGAAATAGTCCACGGCCTCAAAGGAAAAAGGGCTTCGACTCTTTTTCTTTGATCAAATCAATTCACAAGGTAGTTTTAGGATAAAACTAAGGCAAAGAAACTGTCGGAACAATTTTCGGACAATCGGGCCGAAATACGACTACGCAGGGGCATTTTGGTCCAAAATAAAGGCTCAAAACTTCAAAGTTATCAGTTCTGAAAACAAATTTGACAGCAACGATCCTCATGACTTCCGTGACAACAAATCCTAAAGGCACGAAGTCAGATTAAGTCTTTTCGACAATAAAGTTTCGAAATGTGAGCAAAAAGGGTTTTGAAACAGTTTTTCAGATCCTGGACAACTGGATCACAATCAGCGTTTACTGACAGAGGTTTTAGACTCAGGGGAACATAAGGAACATAACCCAAGCGAGAAATCAGAGAAATCGGACAATTTTAGAAAAGCTCAAAACTTAGAGCACAGAAACGACTTCAGAAACTCAGCAGAAACAGAAATCAGAGGCAGGATTCATGATAGTTACCTCGATACCTAGAAGTAGGGACGAACTGCGCGAAGATCGGTCGAGTTTCGGCGAAAATCTCCTCTCCCTCTCCTCTCCCTAACTCACGGCCTCTTTGTGGAGAAAATGAAGAGATATTTGCTTTTTCGCCTATTTATAGGCAGGTGAAATCGCGGGAAAATGAAAATTTCGCGATTCCGATTTTTGCAGCACGTTCACCGAGGAATCCTAAGAGAGATTCTGGCGTCAGAATTCCAGAACTCAAAACAAACATCTAAGATTTGGGAAAAACGATATCGAAAAACTCAAAAGCGGTGTCGGTTAATCTACCCCGAAAAACTACTTTTTGCTGTGATGCTCAGACGACAAAACTTCCAACAGAAGAAAGATTGGAAATGTCGAAACAAGTCTGACAACGCGGACGGAATCTTTGTTGGAAGTCCCGAATAGAAAAAGTCTTCATCCATTGCTCGAAAATAGGGTTTCGAAGCAAAGAAATTAGCGTCGGCGGACATCCGAAAAGTGAAACCTATCGTGCGTACAGTCCAGAGTTCCGAAATGAAACGCTGGTCGATGGAAAAATAAAGAGAATCTTTAAATTTTCCCTGAGTTCGAAATCTCACTCAAAACGTTGCTTTAAGAGCGAAATAGCCTATTCTGGACACGCTCGCCCTAAGGCAAGTGTGCAGACGACTCGCACTAACTCCGAAAACAACTACGCAACATTCCTCAAGAAATTCCTGAACTTTCTTCTTCATTAATCTTTCTCAAATGTCAAACTCCTGTCACGCTTACACTGATTCTACGTGTGAGTCGGAAACTTAACTTGTTCTGAAAATCCAGGTCTTACAATACTCCCCTCCAAAAAGAAAGTTTCGTCCTCGAAACTCAGAGTTCTGAGAAAGTCCGGAATACAGTTCCTCGATCTTGTCGTCCAATTCTCATGTAGTAGTGCCTGTGTCATTGTTCCTCATAATCTTTACTTAAGCAATCTGCTTCCCCCTTAACTGTTTCACTCTTCTATCCCCACTGCTAACTATCGGCGTCTCAAAAGACAAAACATCATTCAACCTCATGTCGTCTGACTCGATTACATGCGTCAGATCTCTGCTTGAAATGATATCGGTTGGCATTCCGTGCAGTCGCACCATCTTAGCCACTTACTTCTTTACTTTCGGTCGTCCGAAATTCTTCTTAAACTCGGTGCCTCTCTGTCATCTTAAGGTAAATACTCAACTCGTCCTCGTGATCTTCATCTACAGTCCAAAACTCCACTTGTCCGTTCGATAACTCCTAGACGAATCCTCCCCCTTGGAAACCGCTAGTCCATTAAAACACCTCTAACTTCGTAACTATCATCACTCGCACAATGAAATCAATCTCCTACTTAGTCACCCTTCGAATTAAAAATCGACTTATGTCCTTATTTCTTGTCCTTCACTAATCTTATCCCCTTCAACATCAAGTTATCAACAACTTATAAGATAATCCTCTTCTTAATATCTAACAATCCAGTATTATCGTCTTCTTCCTTAGAACTTCCCTCACTCAAACCTATTTACACTTACTGAAATCCCTAACACTTCGCACAAATCGAGACTTATCCTCTAGAAGATTAAATCATAACTATACATCGAGGGACTTAACTAGCCATTTTATCATCCGATCCTTCAACATTCTGAGATTTAACTGTTATCGTAGCCGCTAACACCACTAAATCTCTTATGTGTACATGAATCTCAGCTCACTAGGTCAACCTTAGCCCTAGGATTCTCATTCAACTTTAGTAAAATTCACTTGTTACCCGTAATATGCATCATCAAAATCCATAACAAAGTCCCATTGACTCTTATACTCTACGAAACTCGTCAAAATATAACAACCTCAGGTATTCATCTTAATACTAACACCTTCCTTTTTGTGACTCAATCACCATCTCGTCAATCAACTTCTTAATCTCTCAATCAAATTCTGACAACCTTCGAGTCTTACACACCTTAGACAGACATTCATAGATTTAAAACCTAAACCTTCACCAAGTTTGGTCCTCTAGTGACCTTTAATCCTTCAATACTTCTTAAATGGATATCCGTTTCTTAAAAACTATAACTCCTTCACTTACCCAAACGACCTGACCAGTGGCGTCATGCTTTCACATTCACAACTTATTATGCTAACATCATTCAAATCTTGTCACATGGTCATTATGTCCGTAACCTCATAATCAACATCAATCGATCACCAACCTTAACACTCCACACAACCCAGAATTCCTTTACTTCAAGATCTCTCTTATAATATACCTCAATGGTCTTAACCCGAAACTCACCTTCAGGTCTTCAATCTTCTAAGATTCAACTCCTATTGTCACACCTACAACCGTAAGATCTCCTACTCGTACGCGATTCTCGACTCTCAAGATTCAATCTTAACCCTAAGATTTCAATCCAACTTAGTATATCTCACTTAGTAATCTCAGCATATTTCTTTGGAATCCATATCAACAACCTCAAGTATTCAACTTATGCTAAAACTTTCTTTCTCCAACTTAATCATTAATTCAACACTTTTCAAGCGAAAATTCATCTCTTAAGACTATAATGTCTCCACATATTAATCCAACGCTTAGCAAAACTTATTCCTCGAACTCGACTATAACAATCTAGTTCAGAGTTAATTCTTCTCACTCTCGCTACCATCAAGCTATCATCTAAAACCTGATTACATTCAACTTATTTAGTCTCTAACAATTCCACTCAGTAATCACATAACCTATGACTTCATAACTTCCGAGAAACTACTTAATACTTTTCCGGCATTAAACCTCTTGACTTAGTCTACCTCTACTTGGAGTAATCACACGAACTAACCAATCAATGTCTATACGACACTCATCGACTTCCAAAGATTTAAATCTTAATCTTTTACAATCAAATGCTTAACACGAACTTTCCTCCCAAATCCGACTAATCCTCAATCAATTCAAATTCATCTTACACATCCTTCTATCAAAGTCCATAACCAGCTGTGATTCCGAATATCACCCCCTCAATATTAGGTTGATCAGGCCTAATACATCGAAGGTGGAAATTTAGAAAAACCCACTGGAACAGTCAATGAGTTCCTATCCTCCAGTAGTCACAAATATCCTGATACTAAATCCTTTAATGATCCCGCTACGGAACTACACACCCTCAACATAACACGTATACTACCTATAAGGAATCTCCCTAAGATTCGTTCTTCAACTACTAGCTTCCTCATAAACGCAACGGTGGAAGACTACTTTCTAGACTTAGTGTGCTATTCCCAACCTCGTGTAACTTCTATAGTTAAATCACGAGCAACCTCGAATAAGGTCCTACATCGTTCCCACGTTCTTCCTCGTTCAACTCCTCAGCTCTTGCCCTCCTTGGCATGAATCCTTTCCTCTGTAGCAAATTGTTTTCCTTTCCCAACATTCCCTGATGATTCGCCCTTGAGTGCCTTGCAATCTTGGGAGAAATGTCCCGGTTGGTTGCAATTAAAGCATAGTTTTCCCTTGATCTTGCACTTACTAGCATAGTGCCCTACTTCCCTGCACCTGTAACACGTCACTGCTCTTCCCGAAGTCTTGTTTCCTGTCCCTTCGGTAGCATCATTCCCTTTCATCTTACTATCAGACGTTTCCTCCTGGGGTGTCTTGCAGTTCACAGCTAGATGCCC
Organism: Lotus japonicus; assembly: GCF_012489685.1. Taxonomy (NCBI): domain Eukaryota; kingdom Viridiplantae; phylum Streptophyta; class Magnoliopsida; order Fabales; family Fabaceae; genus Lotus; species Lotus japonicus. The sequence continues at coordinate 107,566 of NC_080041.1, forward strand.
CTCTCGGTTACACTTGAAGCATCTCCATCCAGTCACTGAGCACTTGTTAGCAAAATGCCCAAACTTTCCACAATGAGTACATGTCACACCTTTGTCACCAACTGGCTCCCCTCCAGTATCAGCAGTCGTTGGTTTGTAGACTCTTGAGATAAGATCTCTTCCCTTGAAACGCTGATACGGTCCCCACTGATGGTAGCTCTCCCTTCTGTTGTAGCCTTGAGATCCTGACCTTATTGGTCCCCCAGCTCCAGTTCGGTTCATTCCTCTTTGTTGATACATTGCTGTCGCCATCAGTCGTTGATGATGCTCACGTGTAGCCTCCGCCATCCGGTTAAGATCCACCATCCTATATCCCATCGAACGTCCGATTAGTACTAACCATACGGTAGCACTAGACAAACCACTCAATCCGATTGAGTAGTAACGCAAGCAATTAGAGCGAAAATCGCTCTGCAGACAATCAATTTTCACTCTTTGCAGAGTCACACAACCTAGCACAGAAGACCTATTCCCCAAAGACTCCCAAAAGACTCGACTAAGCTCTGATACCACAATGTAACACCCCGATTTCCAGGTGTCACTTTAGTAACCAAAAATAATCTTTAAGCGGAAAACAGGTAATTTTTTTTTCGTTTTCTTTCCTTTAAATCAAAACGATGAGGAAGTAAAGACAAAACCCAACTACTAAACTAACCGATATACAACATATATACATGTACAGCCTCAGCTGCACTCCATGTCACGCGCACTCGCAATGACTCCAAAGCAGTGTGCCCGTAGGCAAATAGTTACAGATCCAGATGTGTGAGTGAGAAAATCATAATTACAAACCACTAGGAGGAAGTCGGCCTCAAAATGGCCTAAGCAAAGACCCCTATGGTCCGACTGACTCACTGTGATCCCTCAGTAAGAGAACCACACAAAAGCCATGCGTCGGGAACCTACCCTGTCCCAAAATATGAATGACGAATCAGAGCTATTACAGTAACAACTAACTCAAAAGGCTCTAACCACCCATAACCCACACTACTATCATCGACCCTCCCTCGAACAGTCATGAAGTCCGGGTCCTCGTCGAAAGCTTCAGTAATAGTCGTTCCGCTCCGGGTCTTTCCCGCACAACGAATCATCACGAACCGGCTGACGGACGCCTGGCAGCAGGCCGACCGCCCAAGCACAAACATACAAACAAAGCCAAGGCGCTAGGGTCAACTTACAGAATACAATAGATATACAATCAACATGCGATAAAAGGGGTATATATATATGTTGTATATATACATATAAGTTATGCACTGCTTACCCTAAGGTTTATACATAGCATGTTATCAAATCTCTTACACAATTCAATCATAATAAGATGCATTGTGTGCCAGTGCAGAATATGCTGACACAAATCCGAATAACGTCACTCTGCTTGGCGACGGGACAAAACAACAACGTCACTCTGCTTGGCGACGGAACAAATCAACAACGTCACTCTGCTTGGCGACGGAACAAATCAACAACGTCACTCTGCTTGGCGACGGAACAAATCAACAACGTCACTCTGCTTGGCGACGGAACAAATCAACGACGTCACTCTGCTTGGCGACGGGACAAACCAACGGTATTGCCACTTATAGGCTGGGCACCTCGAGACGGTCGTAACACTGGCCTCGTGTTTAACCATTTCTGCTCGGGCGTCGCTTATCACCTTTGGCTATAGTCAAGACGGTACAAACTCTACATGGTTTGACCATTTCTGCTTGCTATGCCGAACATCAACAGGCACGATGCAACTCTACATGGATGATCGTTACCTCCTGTTGTGCCAGATATAGTCAGGACCGATTCAACTCTGCATGGCTGATCGTTACTTCCTGCTATACCGAAGTACTCTGCTTGGCACTTCATCGCGTATATGCACGTGTGCAATATGATTATCAAAACCAGAGTCAGTGTCGGTCAATACAACACGACTCGGAGTTAGTGTCGGTCAATACAACACAACTCCCACCACAAACCCCACAAACAAAACCCAGAGTCTGTGCCGGTTAATACAACACGACTCGAACAACACTACCAGGAGTACTAGAGTACTCGGTGACTTTCAATCATCACCATAGCTCACCTCAGTGGCTTTCCCCAATTCCAAACTCTCCAAACCCACAACATAAGTCGACTTTTCCCCGCCTTTCGTAAATATTTTTCCCCTTCAGTTCTCCTATGCTTAAACGTTAATAAAAATTGTTTCAATTCGAATTAGCCAAGTTATGAGTTTATTTCTCAAAGTCTAAGTTTCCCAAGTCTTTATTTTCCGAAAGCTCTATCATTCTAAGTTTCCAAAAGTCAACCACCCAAAATACATTTCCCGGGGAAAGTCTAGGAATTCCAACGAATCCCAACAAATGGCTAAGTCTCAAACCCCACATTTGAACTTGCCTAGGGTTGTTCATCCAACCCGAAATGTCAAAGATCCCCAGATCAATGAACCCCCACTCCGAAGTTGCGTCAAAACGCTCAATTCAACACATCATCAATATCATAAGTTATGAAACAATCATAACAAGAAATCATCATCATATACAACATCAGATAAAGCATAGGTCTAGTTTATCGACGCCTATCATGCAATCATAGCTAAATATAGCAAGTTGCCCTAACCTCGAGCTGTTCCAGCTTCGCAAACAAAGTTCTCCTCAAACAATTGCTCTGAGTCTTCCAAAGTTCCCTCAACTGAACCTCGGAGAAAAACAAAGCAGAATCCAAACAAAATCGATTAGTTCGATCGCAATACAATACATAAACGATAGACAAAGCATTAAAGCTTCAGAATAGGACAATCAGGTACGAAAAGACAAGTTTTCGAAACCGAAAAACTCCCCCCTAAAGGAAATAGTCCACGGCCTCAAAGGAAAAAGGGCTTCGACTCTTTTTCTTTGATCAAATCAATTCACAAGGTAGTTTTAGGATAAAACTAAGGCAAAGAAACTGTCGGAACAATTTTCGGACAATCGGGCCGAAATACGACTACGCAGGGGCATTTTGGTCCAAAATAAAGGCTCAAAACTTCAAAGTTATCAGTTCTGAAAACAAATTTGACAGCAACGATCCTCATGACTTCCGTGACAACAAATCCTAAAGGCACGAAGTCAGATTAAGTCTTTTCGACAATAAAGTTTCGAAATGTGAGCAAAAAGGGTTTTGAAACAGTTTTTCAGATCCTGGACAACTGGATCACAATCAGCGTTTACTGACAGAGGTTTTAGACTCAGGGGAACATAAGGAACATAACCCAAGCGAGAAATCAGAGAAATCGGACAATTTTAGAAAAGCTCAAAACTTAGAGCACAGAAACGACTTCAGAAACTCAGCAGAAACAGAAATCAGAGGCAGGATTCATGATAGTTACCTCGATACCTAGAAGTAGGGACGAACTGCGCGAAGATCGGTCGAGTTTCGGCGAAAATCTCCTCTCCCTCTCCTCTCCCTAACTCACGGCCTCTTTGTGGAGAAAATGAAGAGATATTTGCTTTTTCGCCTATTTATAGGCAGGTGAAATCGCGGGAAAATGAAAATTTCGCGATTCCGATTTTTGCAGCACGTTCACCGAGGAATCCTAAGAGAGATTCTGGCGTCAGAATTCCAGAACTCAAAACAAACATCTAAGATTTGGGAAAAACGATATCGAAAAACTCAAAAGCGGTGTCGGTTAATCTACCCCGAAAAACTACTTTTTGCTGTGATGCTCAGACGACAAAACTTCCAACAGAAGAAAGATTGGAAATGTCGAAACAAGTCTGACAACGCGGACGGAATCTTTGTTGGAAGTCCCGAATAGAAAAAGTCTTCATCCATTGCTCGAAAATAGGGTTTCGAAGCAAAGAAATTAGCGTCGGCGGACATCCGAAAAGTGAAACCTATCGTGCGTACAGTCCAGAGTTCCGAAATGAAACGCTGGTCGATGGAAAAATAAAGAGAATCTTTAAATTTTCCCTGAGTTCGAAATCTCACTCAAAACGTTGCTTTAAGAGCGAAATAGCCTATTCTGGACACGCTCGCCCTAAGGCAAGTGTGCAGACGACTCGCACTAACTCCGAAAACAACTACGCAACATTCCTCAAGAAATTCCTGAACTTTCTTCTTCATTAATCTTTCTCAAATGTCAAACTCCTGTCACGCTTACACTGATTCTACGTGTGAGTCGGAAACTTAACTTGTTCTGAAAATCCAGGTCTTACAAGAAGCATTCACATACACAAGACATATTCAAAATCTTCTAAGTTTTCTTTCATCTGAAATTCATTGAGTTTACTATTAGCTTTTTAGAAGCAAATCTCTTGTAAACAATTCGTTGATAAACAGTTTGTTTAGTTCCTTTAGGAGATCAAGGTTGATCGGATCCTAGAGAAGACTAAGAGAGTGAATCTTAGTGTGAGCTAAGTCAGTGTAATTGTTAGTCACTTGTAGGTTTCAAGTGCAGTTGTAACTCTTACCTGATTAGTGGATTGCCTTCATTCTAAGAAGGAAGAAATCACCTTAACGGGTGGACTGGAGTAGCTTGAGTGATTTATCAAGTGAACCAGGATAAAATCCTTGTGTGCTTTTCTATCTCTTATCTTTAGCACTTAAGTTCTCGAAAGATTTGTCAAAATCTTTAAGGTGGAAGTTTTATACTGAAAACGTTATTCAAACCCCCCCTTTCTACCGTTTTTCATACCACACCTTACAGTGTTCAGTGATCCGGGCCGGTGTGAAAAACAATGGCTGCCACCACAAGTGAAACTCAAAGAGATGGTTACAATGCAAAGCCTCCTATGTTCGACGGTCAAAGGTTCGAATATTGGAAAGATAGACTGGAAAGTTTCTTTCTGGGTTTCGATGCAGATCTCTTGGATATTATTGTGGATGGCTACGAGCGTCCAGTTGATGCAGATGGCAAGAAGATCCCAAGGTCAGAGATGACTGCAGATCAAAAGAAGCTGTACTCACAACATCACAAAGCAAGAGCAATTCTTCTAAGTGCTATTTCCTATGAAGAGTACCAGAAGATTACAGATCGTGAGTTTGCAAAAGGCATTTTCGAATCTCTGAAGATGTCTCATGAAGGAAACAAGAAAGTCAAAGAATCAAAGGCATTGTCTTTATTCCAAAAGTATGAATCCTTCATCATGGAGCCAAATGAGTCCATTGAAGAAATGTTCTCCAGATTTCAGTTGCTTGTAGCTGGCATACGACCTCTCAACAAGAGCTACACAACAAAAGATCATGTCATAAGGGTCATCAGGTGTCTTCCTGAAAGTTGGATGCCTTTAGTGACTTCAATAGAGCTCACGAGAGACGTTGAGAATATGAGTTTAGAAGAACTCATCAGCATTTTGAAATGCCATGAGCTGAAACGCTCAGAGATGCAAGATCTAAGGAAAAAGTCCATAGCCTTGAAATCTAAATCTGAAAAGGCTAAGGTTGAGAAGTCAAAAGCTCTTCAAGCTGAAGAAGAGGAATCTGAAGAAGCATCAGAAGATTCTGATGAAGATGAGCTGACTCTGATCTCCAAGAGACTCAACCGCATCTGGAAGCACAGGCAGAGCAAATTCAAAGGCTCTGGAAAGGCAAAAGGAAAGTATGAGTCCTCAGGCCAGAAGAAGTCATCAATCAAGGAAGTCACATGTTTTGAGTGCAAAGAATCAGGGCACTACAAAAGTGACTGTCCAAAGTTGAAGAAGGACAAGAAGCCAAAGAAGCACTTCAAGACCAAGAAGAGTCTGATGGTGACATTTGATGAATCAGAGTCAGAGGATGTTGACTCTGATGGTGAAGTCCAAGGACTCATGGCCATTGTCAAAGACAAAGGAGCAGAGTCAAAGGAAGCTGTTGACTCTGACTCAGAATCAGAAGGAGATCCTAACTCAGACAATGAAAATGAGGTATTCGCTTCTTTCTCTACCTCTGAACTGAAACATGCATTGTCTGATATCATGGATAAGTATAACTCCTTATTGTCTAAGCATAAGAAGCTGAAAAAGAACTTATCTGCTGTTTCCAAAACTCCTTCTGAACATGAGAAAACTATTTCTGATTTGAAAAATGATAATCATGCTTTGATCAATTCTAACTCTGTGCTTAAGAACCAGATTGCTAAGTTAGAAGAAATTGTTGCCTGTGATGCCTCTGATTGTGGAAATGAATCTAAGTATGAAAAGTCTTTTCAAAGATTCCTAGCTAAAAGCGTGGATAGAAGCTTAATGGCTTCAATGATCTATGGCGTAAGCAGAAATGGAATGCATGGCATTGGCTATTCTAAACCAATTAGAAATGAGCCCTCTGTGTCTAAAGCTAAATCCTTGTATGAATGCTTTGTTCCCTCTGGTACCATATTGCCTGATCCTGTACCTGCTAAAGTTGCTAAAAACCCTCTTAAAAAGGGATCCTTCTCTATGACTAAATATCATGCAAATATTCCTTTAAAATATCATGTTGAGACACCCAAGGTGATCAGAACCTCTGGGGTAACTAACAAGAGAGGACCCAGAAAGTGGGTACCTAAGGACAAGATTATCTATGTTGCAGATATCCTTGATAGCTCCACTGAAACACCAATCATGGTATCTGGACAGTGGATGCTCGCGTCACATGACGGGAGAAAGGCGTATGTTCCGAGAGCTGAAACTTAAGCCTGGAGGTGAAGTTGGCTTTGGAGGAAATGAAAAGGGTAAAATTGTTGGTACTGGTACTATTTGTGTAGATAGTAGTCCATGCATTGATAATGTGTTATTGGTAGACGGCTTAACACATAACTTATTGTCTATAAGTCAATTAGCTGACAAGGGTTATGATGTTATATTCAATCAAAAGTCCTGCCGGGCTGTAAGTCAGATCGATGGCTCTGTTCTGTTTAACAGCAAGAGGAAGAACAACATCTATAAGATCAGATTATCTGAGTTGGAGGCTCAGAATGTGAAGTGCCTTCTGTCTGTTAATGAAGAGCAGTGGGTATGGCATAGACGGTTAGGGCATGCCAGTATGAGAAAGATTTCTCAGCTGAGCAAGCTAAACCTTGTCAGGGGCTTACCCAATCTGAAGTTCGCTTCAGACGCTCTTTGTGAAGCATGTCAGAAAGGCAAATTCACAAAAGTCCCTTTCAAGGCAAAGAATGTTGTCTCAACCTCAAGGCCGTTGGAACTTCTGCATATCGACCTTTTTGGACCAGTGAAAACTGAGTCTATAGGTGGCAAGAGATATGGGATGGTTATCGTTGATGACTATAGCCGCTGGACATGGGTAAAGTTTCTAACCCGCAAGGATGAGTCTCATGTTGTGTTCTCTACCTTCATTGCTCAAGTGCAAAACGAGAAGGCTTGTAGGATTGTGCGTGTCAGAAGTGACCATGGTGGAGAGTTTGAGAATGACAAGTTTGAGAGTCTGTTTGATTCCTATGGAATTGCACATGATTTCTCTTGTCCCAGAACTCCTCAACAAAATGGTGTTGTTGAGAGGAAGAACAGAACTCTTCAGGAGATGGCTAGAACCATGCTCCAAGAAACTGGCATGGCTAAGCACTTTTGGGCAGAGGCAGTAAATACAGCATGTTACATTCAGAACAGAATCTCTGTGAGACCAATTCTGAATAAGACTCCTTATGAATTGTGGAAGAACATAAAACCCAACATTTCTTATTTTCATCCTTTTGGCTGTGTTTGTTATGTTCTCAATACTAAGGATAGATTGCATAAATTTGATGCTAAGTCTTCTAAGTGTCTATTACTCGGTTACTCTGAGAGATCTAAAGGTTTTAGATTTTATAATACTGATGCTAAGACTATTGAAGAATCTATTCATGTTAGATTTGACGATAAGCTTGACTCTGACCAGTCAAAGCTAGTTGAAAAGTTTGCAGATTTAAGCATTAATGTTTCTGACAAAGGCAAAGATCCAGAGGAAGATGAGCCAGAGGAAGATGAACCAGAGGAAGAAGCTGGTCCCTTTAACTCACAAACTCTGAAGAAGAGCAGAATCACTGTAGCTCACCCTAAGGAATTGATTCTGGGCAACAAAGACGAACCAGTCAGAACCAGATCTGCCTTCAGACCCTCTGAAGAGACCTTGCTCAGTCTGAAAGGATTGGTGTCCTTAATTGAACCCAAGTCCATAGATGAAGCTCTTCAGGACAAGGATTGGATTCTGGCCATGGAAGAAGAACTGAATCAATTCTCCAAGAACGATGTTTGGAGCTTAGTGAAGAAGCCTGAGAGTGTCCATGTTATTGGAACAAAGTGGGTATTCAGAAACAAGCTGAATGAGAAAGGAGATGTAGTCAGAAACAAGGCAAGGCTAGTTGCTCAAGGCTACAGCCAGCAGGAAGGAATAGACTACACTGAAACATTTGCTCCAGTAGCAAGACTGGAGGCAATCAGACTGTTGATCTCTTTCTCAGTAAATCACAACATAGTTCTACATCAGATGGACGTAAAGAGTGCCTTCCTAAATGGTTACATCTCAGAGGAAGTCTATGTTCATCAACCCCCAGGTTTTGAAGATGAAAAGAAACCAGACCATGTGTTCAAATTGAAGAAATCACTCTACGGTCTGAAGCAAGCTCCCAGAGCATGGTATGAGAGACTTAGCTCATTCCTTCTGGAGAATGAGTTTGTAAGGGGTAAAGTAGATACAACTCTTTTTTGCAAGACTTATAAAGATGATATCTTAATTGTGCAAATTTATGTTGATGATATTATATTTGGTTCTGCTAATCAATCTCTATGCAAAGAATTTTCTGAGATGATGCAGGCTGAATTTGAGATGAGTATGATGGGAGAATTAAAGTACTTTCTGGGAATACAAGTTGATCAAACACCAGAAGGAACATATATCCATCAGAGCAAGTACACTAAAGAACTTCTGAAGAAGTTCAATATGCTGGAATCTACAGTGGCCAAAACTCCAATGCATCCTACATGCATTCTGGAGAAAGAAGATAAAAGTGGTAAAGTATGTCAGAAGCTCTATCGTGGCATGATAGGTTCACTTCTATACTTAACTGCATCTAGGCCAGACATACTATTTAGTGTTCATTTATGTGCTCGTTTCCAATCAGATCCAAGGGAAACCCACTTAACTGCTGTTAAGAGGATCCTAAGGTATCTGAAAGGCACCACTAACCTTGGCTTGATGTATAAGAAAACATCAGAGTATAAGCTTTCAGGTTACTGTGATGCTGATTATGCTGGAGATAGAACAGAGAGAAAAAGTACTTCTGGAAATTGTCAATTTCTGGGAAGCAATCTAGTCTCATGGGCAAGCAAGAGGCAATCAACCATTGCACTATCAACTGCAGAGGCAGAATATATCTCAGCAGCAATATGCAGCACTCAGATGCTCTGGATGAAACATCAGCTGGAGGATTATCAGATCCTTGAGAGCAATATCTCAATCTATTGTGATAACACTGCTGCAATCTCATTGAGTAAGAATCCTATCTTGCATTCAAGAGCAAAGCACATTGAGGTAAAGTATCACTTTATTAGAGATTATGTACAGAAGGGCGTACTTCTTCTGAAGTTTGTTGATACTGACCATCAACGGGCAGATATCTTTACAAAGCCCTTAGCAGAGGATAGATTTAATTTTATTCTGAAAAATCTAAACATGGACTTTTGTCCAGAGTGAAGATGGATCAGAACCTCTGACTATGATACTTCTTGATCAGAAGATGTCTAGTCCAGAAGGTAACTCAATCAGAGTGTGTGTACCCACTAGTACTGACTCTGAAGCTGAGACAACAACACGTGTGTCAGTATTTCAGATGCATAGTTCCTTGTGCCCGTGTGACAGTCTGTTATGATTGCGTGTAGATGTGCTTCTCTCCTGTGTGTGATTGTGTATTTACTATTACTATCTATCTTTAATTTTCAACCGTTGATCTTAAAGTGCTTTTTGAATCAACAACGGTTATTTGTTAAAAACCACTATACACACACGATCTCTTTCACTTCCGGTTTTTACTCTCGCTCTCTCTGCTTTTCAAAAACCGCTTTTCTCGATTTCTCTCTCGATCTCTCTTCTTCTTCCAACCTTCGTCTTCTACCTCAAACCTTCAATCGCTTCAAAAATGGTGAGACAAACCAGAAGATCTACTGCAGATGCACCCCAGTTCCCTCACATGGTAGTTGGTCTAGCAACGGGTCAAAGGGGCCCTGAGAATCCGACACCAGATCAAGGTCAAGCTCAAGAGCAGATTCTTCCAATTGCAGAACGGGGCTGTGCCGTTCACTGTGTATATGCTCCTGAGGAACTCCAAGTCCTGGCAGAATGGAGATTCGACCTCGACAACCTGGCTACAAATGGGTATGATCTTCGTCCTGAAGTCCAAGCTCAAGGTTGGGGAAATTACTTCAACAGACTTCGAGGACCGGTGTATGATAGATTGGTCAAGGAATTCTGGAAGCACGCCGACTGCGATGATACTCAGGTGGTATCTCATATTCTTGGAAGAAAGATCATCATCACGGAGAAGTCCTTCGTGAATTTGCTGGGTGCAGACACTGCTTATGGGTATCGTTTCCAACTCACGGAATCGAAGCTGAAACCCAGCACCAAGGATACAATCAACCAGGCCCTGTACACCACTTACAAACCGGGCAAGACGAGTTACAAGGTGATGGACCTTCATCCCAAGCTCAGGATCTGGCACAAGATTTTGCTACACTGCATAAACCAGAGACCAAAGGGCAGTTCTCCAGACTACATCAACTTCAACCAGAAGGTGATGTTGTTCTTCATCCAAGACCAGAAGAAGATCTGCCTTCCCTACTTCCTGTTCTCCTACTTGAAGGAATGCATCCGGAAGTCTCGCACCACTGCCTCCATCAAGTCAGCAATCAAATATATCCCCTTTGGGAGACTGCTCTCAGACTTTCTCATTGAAAGCAACCTGGTGCAAGATCTGGTCAATGCTGGATGTGTAGAGGATCTGAGCACCATGGTCAGTGATGTCTTCACTGCAAATTCTCTGAAGAAGATGGGTTTGGTCCAGAAGAAGATTGCTCCTGCTCGTGAAGACACATCTTCTGAGATCAGAAGTAGAAGGATGCCTCTGAATGACTACCCTCTGTGGACACAGGCAGACAATCCTGACGCCATTAGGTGCTATGTTGATGACCTAAGGGCTCAAGGATTCGAAATTGATCTTGATGATTTCGTCAGCAGACTGCCGCCAGCTCCAGAGTTTCCTTCTCCTCCCAAGAAGAAAGCTCAGAGGAAGATGATACTGGACGAATCTTCTGAGGAATCCGATGTCCCTCTGGTCAAAAAGAAGAAGAGAAAGCCTGATGATGGTGATGATAGTGATAATGAGGATGGTCCTCCTAAGAAGAAGAAGAAGCAGGTCAGAATCGTGGTGAAGCCTACTCGGGTGGAACCAGCTGCTGAAGTGGTTAGAAGGACTGAACCTCCTGCCAGAGTGACTAGATCATCAGCACAATCAAGTAAGCCTGCACTTGCTTCTGATGATGATTTGAATTTATTTGATGCACTCCCTATATCTGCCATGCTCAAACACTCCTCAAATCCCCTCACTCCTATTCCTAATCCCAACCAGCTGCACAAACCACCTCTCCACCACATTCCCCAAGATCTTCATTCTTTCACCCTTCCCCTACTAAAGCACCTCTCTGGAATTTGCTTCAGAACCAACCCTCTAGGTGAGAAGAACCTACCTCTCCCATCACCATTCCATACAACCCACTCGAACAACCAGAGCCTACCCACACAGACCATGAACCCAGAACCTCTGATCACTCTGTCCCAAGAGCATCAGAACGTCTGGCTCTCAAACCCACGGATACAGACTCTTCCACAGCCTATACACCCGTATCCTTCCCAACCAATGTTGCTGATTCTTCTCCCTCCAATAACTCTGAAGCCATTAGAAAATTCATGGAGGTCAGAAAAGAAAAGGTGTCTACCTTAGAGGAATATTACCTCACTTGTCCAAGCCCTAGGAGATATCCTGGCCCTAGACCTGAACGTCTAGTTGACCCAGATGAACCTATCTTGGCCAATCCTTTACAAGAGTCAGACCCTTTGGCTCAACAAGCTCACCCTGCCCCTGACCAACAAGAGCCTATTCAACCAGAACCTGAACCCGAACAATCAGTGTCTAACCAATCCTCGGTTAGATCACCCCATCCTCTGGTTGAACCTTCAGACCCTCACCTTGGAACCTCTGAACCCAATACTCAAATGATTAACATTGGTTCTCCACAAGGTGCCTCTGAAGCTCATAGCAGCAATCACCCAGCCTCTCCTGAAACCAACCTCTCCATAATTCCTTATACTCACCTCCAACCCACATCTCTCTCTGAGTGCATCAATATTTTCTATCATGAAGCCTTTTTGAGGCTACGCAATGTGCACGGTCAGACTGACCTCAGTGAGAATGCTGAACGTGTGGCTGATGAGTGGAACACTCTGGGCACTTGGCTGGTGGCTCAAGTTCCAATTATGATGCAGCTCCTGCATGCAGAGGGAAGTCAGAGGATTGAGGCTGCCAAGCAAAGGTTTGCTCGAAGGGTGGCTCTTCATGAACAAGAACAGAGACACAAGCTTCTTGAAGCTATTGAAGAAGCCAAGAGAAAGAAAGCTCAAGCAGCAGAAGCTGCACGTCAAGCAGCAGCTCAAGCTGAACAAGCCAGACTAGAGGCAGAGCGACTTGAAGCTGAGGCTGAAGCTCTTAGATGCCAAGCACTTGCACCAGTTGTGTTTACTCCTGCTGCTTCTGCTTCCATTCCAGATCCTCAAGCTGCTCAGAATGTTCCTTCCAGTTCTACTCAGTCAAGCTCATCCAGACTCGACATCATGGAACAGCGTCTTGACATTCATGAATCCATGCTGATTGAGATGAAGCACATGATGATGGAACTTCTGCGACGAACTGACAAACCTTAGTTTTAGGATCTCTTCATTTTCTTTCTTTTTCTTTAACGTTGTTTTATTTAAACTCTGTTTCTTTTTATTTACTTATTCTACTTTGTTCGTTTGTGATTATCCCTGCATATCTATATATACTTGTGTCACATATGTTTGCAAAAATCCTTATATTCATAATATTTTTCCGTTTACATCATACATTCTTTATGTTTACATCATCCATTCCTTCCCTAAGTCTAGAATGGAGGATCCCTTCTCATTCTTCTGCACTCCTGGCGCTGCTCTGACCTATCCTTCTCCAGACGCTCCAGTGCATGCTGGATGTTGCTGAGCCTGTCCTTTAGCTCATCCCTCTCCAGACCTTGAGCTTCTCTTCCAAACCTTCTTTTTCTTCCAGCAGCTTGAGTTCAAGCCGGCTGAGTTCTTGCACCTCCTCCACGAAGGCAAGAAATTCCCTCAGGTCTCTCTTCACCTCTGGACGCAGGTCCTCTTCCAGCAGTGTCCGTGTCAGCTCCGCGATGGTCGTTGTACCCTCTGGATGCCTGATGTTCAGGAACAAGTCCTCCTCAAAGGCCTTCTTCCTCAGCTCTTCTAGTGCTACGATGTATGATGCCATTTTTTTTCCTTACTGAAAATTGTTCGAGGTGTGAAGCTTACCTTTCTCTCCAACGCTTTATATAGGCTTCACTTTCTCTCTGAAAGTTAATGCTCCTACGGTTTCTCGAGGTTAAGTTCTTGGTAACTGACCCTTCTCTTTACTCACTTGACCGGTGGTAAACGTTCTTCTCTTGCATTAACTCTTCTATTTATTTCGTCTAACTCTGATTCTTGCATCGTTTTCATTTCCTTTAAACTTAGACCTTCTCTAAGGGGGAGTACCTTGTACTTCAAGCTAAGTTTTTCACACCCCAAGCTTTTTGCTTATGACAAAAAGGGGGAGTAAACCCAGTTTTTGATGTGTAAGATGTGTTAGTGTGATTTATTTTTCTTTTGGAGATTTTAAGAGTTCCACCTTCATGACCATAGATGTGTCACTGGGAAAATACAAGGAATACATTTCACTTCTTCTGAAGTGATTATAAGTTGACTCTGATACCCAAGACTCTGATACCTTGTCCATGACTCTGATTACTTATGCGCTCTGATTACTCGATTTTCATCTATGTCATAAGTTTTTCACTCTGAACTCTTATATTATTTAGCTCAGAATCTAGACTTTACTAACGTTTTCATCAAGTATTAGATTCAGGGGGAGCTAAGCTCAGAATCAAGCAGTGACTTGAATTCAGAATGAGCAAGATAAACTATTCACATCAGGATAAGTCTTATTCTATATCTCTAAACTCTGAGTGAATTCAGTTTAATGTTTAAGAATTGTTCATCAAAAATCTTAGTTTTGTCATCATCAAAAAGGGGGAGATTGTAAGATCAAGTTTTGATCTAGTAGTACAACTCTATGTTTTGATGATTACAAGTTAACCTTTTGATATGAACAATTGTGGTACTCTAACGTGTTTTTCTGAGTGTGCTATTTGCAGGTTCTGACCTCAACTCAATCTCACACAAATCGGAAGCACTGTGTATAAAGTGTGACCCAAGCAACGCTTTCGCATTCACCATGTTCAGTATGAACAGTGGAAAAGCTTCAGAAGTTCTGAAGTTATACTAACTCTGATGTGGACTCAGTCACTAGAAGCTCTGAAGATCCAGAAGTTCTGATAACCAAGAAACACTGAAGGTTCAGATGTTCTGATGGTGTAGAAGACTCTGAAGATCCAGAAGATGAATAGTGGAAACTCTGAAGTCCAGAAGCAAGAAACTCTGAAGTCCAGAAGCAAGAAACTCTGAAGGCCATGTTCTTCCTTCTGAGTTCAGAATCAGAAGATACAATGGTCAGAGGATCTGTGCTTTCCCTCTGACTCTGATCAACCGGCTTCCCAAGTTCCAATACGAAGCATTCCCCTGATCAGAAGTCTCCTAGGTTTAAAGGTCGCGTCGCTATCCAAGTACAAAAGCTATTGTACCTTCCTGACGACCTACCTAACGTTCTCAGCCACAGCAGAAGCTGGATTTTCCAGAACTGCCCTCCAACGGTAGCATTTCCCATGCATCGCTCAACCCTAATCCTTGGAGTATATAAAGAGGCTGAAGACTGAAAGAAACGGCTAGAAGCATTCACTACGCAAGACATATTCAAAATCTTCTAAGTTTTCTTTCATCTGAAATTCATTGAGTTTACTATTAGCTTTTTAGAAGCAAATCTCTTGTAAACAATTCGTTGATAAACAGTTTGTTTAGTTCCTTTAGGAG
This sequence comes from Lotus japonicus, assembly GCF_012489685.1. NCBI lineage: Eukaryota > Viridiplantae > Streptophyta > Magnoliopsida > Fabales > Fabaceae > Lotus > Lotus japonicus. Next base: position 122,785 of record NC_080041.1, read on the forward strand.
ATCAAGGTTGATCGGATCCTAGAGAAGACTAAGAGAGTGAATCTTAGTGTGAGCTAAGTCAGTGTAATTGTTAGTCACTTGTAGGTTTCAAGTGCAGTTGTAACTCTTACCTGATTAGTGGATTGCCTTCATTCTAAGAAGGAAGAAATCACCTTAACGGGTGGACTGGAGTAGCTTGAGTGATTTATGAAGTGAACCAGGATAAAATCCTTGTGTGCTTTTCTATCTCTTATCTTTAGCACTTAAGTTCTCGAAAGATTTGTCAAAATCTTTAAGGTGGAAGTTTTATACTGAAAACGTTATTCAAACCCCCCCTTTCTACCGTTTTTCATACCTTCAGTTGTTTCTGAATTGATGTAATGTTTGAGATGCTAAGTTGTTGTGATTGCAAGTTGTATAATTGATAACATGTAATATGTGTTTTGTGCAACTGGTGATGAATATGCTAAAATAATTAGGACTTGGAGATGGTCTGAATATGCATATGTTAGTTGAGTTTTGCACAATACAATGCATAGTTGTCAAGAGGCAATGTTTGCTAGTTCTCGTGGAGGCTAGTGACTTGTCCCAAAACTGGACTGGTTTTGAAGCCTAGAGCGAGGGCTTTATTGGTGGTTATCTGTCTGGAGTGGACGCGGTGATACCGCTAAGGATAACAACTTTGGTACCAAAGGCATTTGCATGGGTCTCACTTGAGTCATATGTGTTATGGTGATATTTTTGGAGAGATTTGATGTGGTGGTAATTAGAGACTATTATATATGTTCTAATTGAGCTATAATTTATGGAGTATTTGCCGTAACTGTAAACTTGATTAATTATGTTAAAATTACATAATTTATTATTTGTTAGTGAATGTGAGTAATTTATGTGGAGCATAGATAAGCTTTTACATTATTTATTATTATGCTTATCCATATGATATGAGTTCTCACCCTTCTGTTGGAATGATGTTCTATGCGACATCGCTCAGGTACCGAAGATAGTGGAGCTTCTCGCGAGGGTTAGTTGGAGGAGCTAGTCTTTCATTTACGGTTTAGTTAGGGGAGTCATGCTCTGTTATGTAACACCGGGAAACGTTTAGTTTTGTACCTTGATGTTAAGAGTTACCTATGAACTCTCTTTATGTTAAATTTTGGAGTTGAAATAAATCCGCTGTGCTATGCATATGATGTTGCGACATTAAAGTTGGAAAATTTATATATTTATTATGAGCATGACAGGTGTTTTGATTTATGTTTCTGGAGAATAAGTGTGACACCCTCTGTGTTATGCATTTTACTCTGATTTATGATATATTATTATGCGGGGTTTAGAGGGTGTTACACAAGTCGCGAAATTTCAATCTGATTGAGGCCACACATAGCTAACTCAACGAGCTACAACTTTGAAAAAGAACATAAATGGAAATTCGACTTTTAGGAGGGTCCCGCGATTGCCGGAAGCTGTGACATGCTACTGCTCAAAAACATCAAATTCTCGACACAGTCTGGAAGGAAAGGATCAAAGCCCTGGCTACAAGTCGTGAAATTTCAGTCTGATTGGGGCCACACATAGATAACTCAACGAGCTACAACTTTGAAAAAGAATCTAAATGGAGATTCGACTTTTAGGAGGGTCCCGCAATTGACTGAAGCTGTGACATACTGCTGTACAAAAACATCAAATTTTCGACACAATCTGGAATGAAAGGATCACAGCCTTGGCTACAAGTCGCGAAATTTCAGTCTGATGGAGGCCACACGGAGCTAATTTAACGAGCTACAACTTTGAAAAAGAACATAAATGGAGATTCGACTTTTAGGAGGGTCCCGCGATTGCCGAAAGCTGTGACATGCTGCTGCTCAAAAACATCAAATTCTCGACACAGTCTGGAAGGAAAAGATCAAAGCCCTGGCTACAAGTCGCGAAATTTCAGTCTGATTGAGGCCACACATAGCTAACTCAATGAGCTACAACTTTGAAAAAGAACCTTAATGGAGATTCGACTTTTAGGAGTGTCCAGCGATTGCCGGAAGCTGTGACATGCTGCTGCTCAAAAACATCAAATTCTCGACACAGTTTGGAATGAAAGCATCACAACCCTTGCTACAAGTCGCGAAATTTCAGTCTGATTGAGGCCACACGGAGCTAACTTAACGAGCTACAAGTTTAAAAAAGAACCTAAATGGAGATTCGACTTTTAGGAGGGTCCCGCGATTGCCGGAAGCTGTCACATGCTGCTGCTCAAAAACATCAAATTCTCAACACAGTCTGGAATGAAAGGATCACAGCCCTGGCTACAAGTCGCGAAATTTCAATCTGATTTAGGCCACACATAGCTAACTTAACGAGCTACAACTTTGAAAAAGAACATAAATGGAGATTCGACTTTTAGGAGGGTCCCGCGATTGCCGAAAGCTGTGACATGCTGCTGCTAAAAAACATCAAATTCTCGACACAGTCTGGAAGGAAAAGATCAAAGCCCTGGCTACAAGTCGCGAAATTTCAGTCTGATTGAGGCCACACATAGCTAACTCAATGAGCTACAACTTTGAAAAAGAACCTTAATGGAGATTCGACTTTTAGGAGGGTCTAGCGATTGCCGGAAGCTGTGACATGCTGCTGCTCAAAAACATCAAATTCTCGACACAGTTTGGAATGAAAGCATCACAACCCTTGCTACAAGTCGCGAAATTTCAGTCTGATTGAGGCCACACGGAGCTAACTTAACGAGCTACAAGTTTAAAAAAGAACCTAAATGGAGATTCGACTTTTAGGAGGGTCCCGCGATTGCCGGAAGCTGTCACATGCTGCTGCTCAAAAACATCAAATTCTCAACACAGTCTGGAATGAAAGGATCACAGCCCTGGCTACAAGTCGCGAAATTTCAATCTGATTGAGGCCACACATAGCTAACTTAACGAGCTAAAACTTTGAAAAAGAACATAAATGGAGATTCGACTTTTAGGAGGGTCCTGCGATTACCGGAAGCGGTGACATGTTGCTGCTTAAAACTATCAAATTCTTGACACAGTCTGGAATGAAAGGATCACAGCCCTGGCTACAAGTCGCGAAATTTCCGTCTGATTGAGGCCACACATTGCTAACTCAACGAGCTACAACTTTGAAAAAGAACCTAAATGGAGATTCGACTTTTAGGAGGGTCCCGCGATTGCCGGAAGCTGTCACATGCTGCTGCTCAAAAACATCAAATTCTCGACACAGTCTGGAATGAAGGGATCACGGCCCTGGCTACAAGTCGCGAAATTTCTGTCTGATTGAGGCCACACGGAGCTAACTTAACGAGCTACAAGTTTGAAAAAGAACCTAAACGGAGATTCGACTTTTAAGAGGGTCCCGCGATTACCGGAAGCTGTGACATGTTGCTGCTTAAAAATATCAAATTCTCGACACAGTCTGGAATGAAAGGATCACAGCCCTGGCTACAAGTCACGAAATTTCAGTCTGATTGAGGCCACACATTGCTAACTCAACGAGCTACAACTTTGAAAAAGAACCTAAATGGAGATTCGACTTTTAGGAGGGTCCCGCGATTGCCGGAAGCTGTCACATGCTGCTGCTCAAAAACATCAAATTCTCGACACAGTCTGGAATGAAGGGATCACGGCCCTGGCTACAAGTCGCGAAATTTCTGTCTGATTGAGGCCACACGGAGCTAACTTAACGAGCTACAAGTTTAAAAAAGAACCTAAATGGAGATTCGACTTTTAGGAGGGTCCCGCGATTGCCGGAAGCTGTCACATGCTGCTGCTCAAAAACATCAAATTCTCAACACAGTCTGGAATGAAAGGATCAAAGCCCTGGCTACAAGTCGCGAAATTTCAGTCTGATTGAGGCCACACATAGCTAACTCAATGAGCTACAACTTTGAAAAAGAACCTTAATGGAGATTCGACTTTTAGGAGGGTCCAGCGATTGCCGGAAGCTGTGACATGCTGCTGCTCAAAAACATCAAATTCTCGACACAGTTTGGAATGAAAGCATCACAACCCTTGCTACAAGTCGCGAAATTTCAGTCTGATTGAGGCCACACGGAGCTAACTTAACGAGCTACAAGTTTAAAAAAGAACCTAAATGGACATTCGACTTTTAGGAGGGTCCCGCGATTGCCGGAAGCTGTCACATGCTGCTGCTCAAAAACATCAAATTCTCAACACAGTCTGGAATGAAAGGATCACAGCCCTGGCTACAAGTCGCGAAATTTCAATCTGATTTAGGCCACACATAGCTAACTTAACGAGCTACAACTTTGAAAAAGAACATAAATGGAGATTCGACTTTTAGGAGGGTCCCGCGATTGCCGAAAGCTGTGACATGCTGCTGCTAAAAAACATCAAATTCTCGACACAGTCTGGAAGGAAAAGATCAAAGCCCTGGCTACAAGTCGCGAAATTTCAGTCTGATTGAGGCCACACATAGCTAACTCAATGAGCTACAACTTTGAAAAAGAACCTTAATGGAGATTCGACTTTTAGGAGGGTCCAGCGATTGCCGGAAGCTGTGACATGTTGCTGCTCAAAAACATCAAATTCTCGACACAGTTTGGAATGAAAGCATCACAACCCTTGCTACAAGTCGCGAAATTTCAGTCTGATTGAGGCCACACGGAGCTAACTTAACGAGCTACAAGTTTAAAACAGAACCTAAATGGAGATTCGACTTTTAGGAGGGTCCCGCGATTGCCGGAAGCTGTCACATGCTGCTGCTCAAAAACATCAAATTCTCAACACAGTCTGGAATGAAAGGATCACAGCCCTGGCTACAAGTCGCGAAATTTCAATCTGATTGAGGCCACACATAGCTAACTTAACGAGCTACAACTTTGAAAAAGAACATAAATGGAGATTCGACTTTTAGGAGGGTCCTGCGATTACCGGAAGCGGTGACATGTTGCTGCTTAAAACTATCAAATTCTTGACACAGTCTGGAATGAAAGGATCACAGCCCTGGCTACAAGTCGCGAAATTTCCGTCTGATTGAGGCCACACATTGCTAACTCAACGAGCTACAACTTTGAAAAAGAACCTAAATGGAGATTCGACTTTTAGGAGGGTCCCGCGATTGCCGGAAGCTGTCACATGCTGCTGCTCAAAAACATCAAATTCTCGACACAGTCTGGAATGAAGGGATCACGGCCCTGGCTACAAGTCGCGAAATTTCTGTCTGATTGAGGCCACACGGAGCTAACTTAACGAGCTACAAGTTTGAAAAAGAACCTAAACGGAGATTCGACTTTTAAGAGGGTCCCGCGATTACCGGAAGCTGTGACATGTTGCTGCTTAAAAATATCAAATTCTCGACACAGTCTGGAATGAAAGGATCACAGCCCTGGCTACAAGTCACGAAATTTCAGTCTGATTGAGGCCACACATTGCTAACTCAACGAGCTACAACTTTGAAAAAGAACCTAAATGGAGATTCGACTTTTAGGAGGGTCCCGCGATTGCCGGAAGCTGTCACATGCTGCTGCTCAAAAACATCAAATTCTCGACACAGTCTGGAATGAAGGGATCACGGCCCTGGCTACAAGTCGCGAAATTTCTGTCTGATTGAGGCCACACGGAGCTAACTTAACGAGCTACAAGTTTGAAAAAGAACCTAAACGGAGATTCGACTTTTAAGAGGGTCCCGCGATTGCCGGAAGCTGTGACATGCTACTGCTCAAAAACATCAAATTCTCTACACAGTCTGGAAGGAAAGGATCAAAGCCCTGGCTACAAGTCGCCAAATTTCAGTCTGATTGAGGCCACACGGAGCTAACTTAACGAGGTACAACTTTGAAAAAGAACATAAATGGAGATTCGACTTTTAGGAGGGTCCCGCGATTGCCGGAAGCTGTGACATGCTGCTACTCAAAAACATCAAATTCTCGACACAGTCTGGAAGGAAAAGATCAAAGCCCTGGCTACAAGTCGCGAAATTTCAGTCTGATTGAGGCCACACATAGCTAACATAATGAGCTACAACTTTGAAAAAGAACCTTAATGGAGATTCGACTTTTAGGAGGGTCTCGCGATTGCCGGAAGCTGTGACATGCTGCTGCTCAAAAACATCAAATTCTCAACAAAGTCTGGAATGAAAGGATCACAGCCCTGGCTACAAGTCGAGACATTTCAATCTGATTGAGGCCACACATAGCTAACTCAACGAGCTACAACTTTGAAAAAGAACATAAATGGAGATTCGACTTTTAGGAGGGTCCCGCAATTGCCGGAAGCTGTGACATGCTGCTGCTCAAAAACATCAAATTCTCGACACAGTCTGGAAGGAAAAGATCAAAGCCCTGACTACAAGTCGCGAAATTTCAATCTGATTGAGGCCACACATAGCTAACTCAATGAGCTACAACTTTGAAAAAGAACCTTAATGGAGATTCGACTTTTAGGAGGGTCCCGCGATTGTCGGAAGCTGTGACATGCTACTGCTCAAAAACATCAAATTCTCGACACAGTTTGGAATGAAAGCATCACAACCCTTGCTACAAGTCGCGAAATTTCAGTCTGATTGAGGCCACACGGAGCTAACTTAACGAGCTACAAGTTTAAAAAAGAACCTAAATGGAGATTCGACTTTTAGGAGGGTCCCGCGATTGCCGGAAGCTGTCACATGCTGCTGCTCAAAAACATCAAATTCTCAACACAGTCTGGAATGAAAGGATCACAGCCCTTGCTACAAGTCGCGAAATTTCAATCTGATTGAGGCCACACATAGCTAACTTAACGAGCTACAACTTTGAAAAAGAACCTAAATGGAGATTTGACTTTTAGGAGGGTCCCGCGATTGCCTGAAGTTGTGACATGCTGCTGCTCAAAAACATCAAATTTTCGACAAAATCTGGAATGAAAGGATCACAGCCTTGGCTACAAGCCGCGAAATTTCAGTCTGATTGAGGCCACACGGAGCTAATTTAACGAGCTACAAGTTTGAAAAAGAACCTAAATGGAGATTCGACTTTGAGGAAGGTCCCGCGATTGCCGGAAGCTGTGACACGCTGCTGCTCAAAAACATCAAATTCTCGACACAGTCTGGAATGAAGGGATCACGGCCCTGGCTACAAGTCGCGAAATTTCAGTCTGATTGAGGCCACACATAGCTAACTCAATGAGCTACAACTTTGAAAAAGAACCTTAATGGAGATTCGACTTTTAGGAGGGTCCAGCGATTGCCGGAAGCTGTGACATGCTGCTGCTCAAAAACATCAAATTCTCGACACAGTTTGGAATGAAAGCATCACAACCCTTGCTACAAGTCGCGAAATTTCAGTCTGATTGAGGCCACACGGAGCTAACTTAACGAGCTACAAGTTTAAAAAAGAACCTAAATGGAGATTCGACTTTTAGGAGGGTCCCGCGATTGCCGGAAGCTGTCACATGCTGCTGCTCAAAAACATCAAATTCTCAACACAGTCTGGAATGAAAGGATCACAGCCCTGGCTACAAGTCGCGAAATTTCAATCTGATTTAGGCCACACATAGCTAACTTAACGAGCTACAACTTTGAAAAAGAACATAAATGGAGATTCGACTTTTAGGAGGGTCCCGCGATTGCCGAAAGCTGTGACATGCTGCTGCTAAAAAACATCAAATTCTCGACACAGTCTGGACTGAAAAGATCAAAGCCCTGGCTACAAGTCGCGAAATTTCAGTCTGATTGAGGCCACACATAGCTAACTCAATGAGCTACAACTTTGAAAAAGAACCTTAATGGAGATTCGACTTTTAGGAGGGTCCAGCGATTGCCGGAAGCTGTGACATGCTGCTGCTCAAAAACATCAAATTCTCGACACAGTTTGGAATGAAAGCATCACAACCCTTGCTACAAGTCGCGAAATTTCAGTCTGATTGAGGCCACACGGAGCTAACTTAACGAGCTACAAGTTTAAAAAAGAACCTAAATGGAGATTCGACTTTTAGGAGGGTCCCGCGATTGCCGGAAGCTGTCACATGTTGCTGCTCAAAAACATCAAATTCTCAACACAGTCTGGAATGAAAGGATCACAGCCCTGGCTACAAGTCGCGAAATTTCAATCTGATTGAGGCCACACATAGCTAACTTAACGAGCTACAACTTTGAAAAAGAACATAAATGGAGATTCGACTTTTAGGAGGGTCCTGCGATTACCGGAAGCGGTGACATGTTGCTGCTTAAAACTATCAAATTCTTGACACAGTCTGGAATGAAAGGATCACAGCCCTGGCTACAAGTCGCGAAATTTCCGTCTGATTGAGGCCACACATTGCTAACTCAACGAGCTACAACTTTGAAAAAGAACCTAAATGGAGATTCGACTTTTAGGAGGGTCCCGCGATTGCCGGAAGCTGTCACATGCTGCTGCTCAAAAACATCAAATTCTCGACACAGTCTGGAATGAAGGGATCACGGCCCTGGCTACAAGTCGCGAAATTTCTGTCTGATTGAGGCCACACGGAGCTAACTTAACGAGCTACAAGTTTGAAAAAGAACCTAAACGGAGATTCGACTTTTAAGAGGGTCCCGCGATTACCGGAAGCTGTGACATGTTGCTGCTTAAAAATATCAAATTCTCGACACAGTCTGGAATGAAAGGATCACAGCCCTGGCTACAAGTCACGAAATTTCAGTCTGATTGAGGCCACACATTGCTAACTCAACGAGCTACAACTTTGAAAAAGAACCTAAATGGAGATTCGACTTTTAGGAGGGTCCCGCGATTGCCGGAAGCTGTCACATGCTGCTGCTCAAAAACATCAAATTCTCGACACAGTCTGGAATGAAGGGATCACGGCCCTGGCTACAAGTCGCGAAATTTCTGTCTGATTGAGGCCACACGGAGCTAACTTAACGCGCTACAAGTTTGAAAAAGAACCTAAACGGAGATTCGACTTTTAAGAGGGTCCCGCGATTGCCGGAAGCTGTGACATGCTACTGCTCAAAAACATCAAATTCTCTACACAGTCTGGAAGGAAAGGATCAAAGCCCTGGCTACAAGTCGCCAAATTTCAGTCTGATTGAGGCCACACGGAGCTAACTTAACGAGGTACAACTTTGAAAAAGAACATAAATGGAGATTCGACTTTTAGGAGGGTCCCGCAATTGCCGGAAGCTGTGACATGCTGCTGCTCAAAAACATCAAATTCTCGACACAGTCTGGAAGGAAAAGATCAAAGCCCTGACTACAAGTCGCGAAATTTCAATCTGATTGAGGCCACACATAGCTAACTCAATGAGCTACAACTTTGAAAAAGAACCTTAATGGAGATTCGACTTTTAGGAGGGTCCCGCGATTGTCGGAAGCTGTGACATGCTACTGCTCAAAAACATCAAATTCTCGACACAGTTTGGAATGAAAGCATCACAACCCTTGCTACAAGTCGCGAAATTTCAGTCTGATTGAGGCCACACGGAGCTAACTTAACGAGCTACAAGTTTAAAAAAGAACCTAAATGGAGATTCGACTTTTAGGAGGGTCCCGCGATTGCCGGAAGCTGTCACATGCTGCTGCTCAAAAACATCAAATTCTCAACACAGTCTGGAATGAAAGGATCACAGCCCTTGCTACAAGTCGCGAAATTTCAATCTGATTGAGGCCACACATAGCTAACTTAACGAGCTACAACTTTGAAAGAGAACCTAAATGGAGATTTGACTTTTAGGAGGGTCCCGCGATTGCCTGAAGTTGTGACATGCTGCTGCTCAAAAACATCAAATTTTCGACAAAATCTGGAATGAAAGGATCACAGCCTTGGCTACAAGCCGCGAAATTTCAGTCTGATTGAGGCCACACGGAGCTAATTTAACGAGCTACAAGTTTGAAAAAGAACCTAAATGGAGATTCGACTTTGAGGAAGGTCCCGCGATTGCCGGAAGCTGTGACACGCAGCTGCTCAAAAACATCAAATTCTCGACACAGTCTGGAATGAAGGGATCACGCCCCTGGCTACAAGTCGCGAAATTTCAGTCTGATTGAGGCCACACATAGCTAACTCAATGAGCTACAACTTTGAAAAAGAACCTTAATGGAGATTCGACTTTTAGGAGGGTCCAGCGATTGCCGGAAGCTGTGACATGCTGCTGCTCAAAAACATCAAATTCTCGACACAGTTTGGAATGAAAGCATCACAACCCTTGCTACAAGTCGCGAAATTTCAGTCTGATTGAGGCCACACGGAGCTAACTTAACGAGCTACAACTTTGAAAAAGAACATAAATGGAGATTCGACTTTGAGGAGGGTCCCGCGTTTGCCGAAAGCTGTGACATGCTGCTGCTAAAAAACATCAAATTCTCGACACAGTCTGGAAGGAAAAGATCAAAGCCCTGGCTACAAGTCGCGAAATTTCAGTCTGATTGAGGCCACACATAGCTAACTCAATGAGCTACAACTTTGAAAAAGAACCTTAATGGAGATTCGACTTTTAGGAGGGTCCAGCTATTGCCGGAAGCTGTGACATGCTGCTGCTCAAAAACATCAAATTCTCGACACAGTTTGGAATGAAAGCATCACAACCCTTGCTACAAGTCGCGAAATTTCAGTCTGATTGAGGCCACACGGAGCTAACTTAACGAGCTACAAGTTTAAAAAAGAACCTAAATGGAGATTCGACTTTTAGGAGGGTCCCGCGATTGCCGGAAGCTGTCACATGCTGCTGCTCAAAAACATCAAATTCTCAACACAGTCTGGAATGAAAGGATCACAGCCCTGGCTACAAGTCGCGAAATTTCAATCTGATTGAGGCCACACATAGCTAACTTAACGAGCTACAACTTTGAAAAAGAACATAAATGGAGATTCGACTTTTAGGAGGGTCCTGCGATTACCGGAAGCTGTGACATGTTGCTGCTTAAAAATATCAAATTCTCGACACAGTCTGGAATGAAAGGATCACAGCCCTGGCTACAAGTCGCGAAATTTCCGTCTGATTGAGGCCACACATTGCTAACTCAACGAGCTACAACTTTGAAAAAGAACCTAAATGGAGATTCGACTTTTAGGAGGGTCCCGCGATTGCCGGAAGCTGTCACATGCTGCTGCTCAAAAACATCAAATTCTCGACACAGTCTGGAATGAAGGGATCACGGCCCTGGCTGCAAGTCGCGAAATTTCTGTCTGATTGAGGCCACACGGAGCTAACTTAACGAGCTACAAGTTTGAAAAAGAACCTAAACGGAGATTCGACTTTTAAGAGGGTCCCGCGATTACCGGAAGCTGTGACATGTTGCTGCTTAAAAATATCAAATTCTCGACACAGTCTGGAATGAAAGGATCACAGCCCTGGCTACAAGTCGCGAAATTTCAATCTGATTGAGGCCACACATAGCTAACTTAACGAGCTACAACTTTGAAAAAGAACATAAATGGAGATTCGACTTTTAGGAGGGTCCTGCGATTACCGGAAGTTGTGACATGTTGCTGCTTAAAAATATCAAATTCTCGACACAGTCTGGAATGAAAGGATCACAGCCCTGGCTACAAGTCGCGAAATTTCCGTCTGATTGAGGCCACACATTGCTAACTCAACGAGCTACAACTTTGAAAAAGAACCTAAATGGAGATTCGACTTTTAGGAGGGTCCCGCGATTGCCGGAAGCTGTCACATGCTGCTGCTCAAAAACATCAAATTCTCGACACAGTCTGGAATGAAGGGATCACGGCCCTGGCTACAAGTCGCGAAATTTCTGTCTGATTGAGGCCACACGGAGCTAACTTAACGAGCTACAAGTTTGAAAAAGAACCTAAACGGAGATTCGACTTTTAAGAGGGTCCCGCGATTACCGGAAGCTGTGACATGTTGCTGCTTAAAAATATCAAATTCTCGACACAGTCTGGAATGAAAGGATCACAGCCCTGGCTACAAGTCGCGAAATTTCAGTCTGATTGAGGCCACACATTGCTAACTCAACGAGCTACAACTTTGAAAAAGAACCTAAAAGGAGATTCGACTTTTAGGAGGGTCCCGCGATTGCCGGAAGCTGTCACATGCTGCTGCTCAAAAACATCAAATTCTCGACACAGTCTGGAATGAAGGGATCACGGCCCTGGCTGCAAGTCGCGAAATTTCTGTCTGATTGAGGCCACACGGAGCTAACTTAACGAGCTACAAGTTTGAAAAAGAACCTAAACGGAGATTCGACTTTTAAGAGGGTCCCGCGATTACCGGAAGCTGTGACATGTTGCTGCTTAAAAATATCAAATTCTCGACACAGTCTGGAATGAAAGGATCACAGCCCTGGCTACAAGTCGCGAAATTTCAATCTGATTGAGGCCACACATAGCTAACTTAACGAGCTACAACTTTGAAAAAGAACATAAATGGAGATTCGACTTTTAGGAGGGTCCTGCGATTACCGGAAGTTGTGACATGTTGCTGCTTAAAAATATCAAATTCTCGACACAGTCTGGAATGAAAGGATCACAGCCCTGGCTACAAGTCGCGAAATTTCCGTCTGATTGAGGCCACACATTGCTAACTCAACGAGCTACAACTTTGAAAAAGAACCTAAATGGAGATTCGACTTTTAGGAGGGTCCCGCGATTGCCGGAAGCTGTCACATGCTGCTGCTCAAAAACATCAAATTCTCGACACAGTCTGGAATGAAGGGATCACGGCCCTGGCTGCAAGTCGCGAAATTTCTGTCTGATTGAGGCCACACGGAGCTAACTTAACGAGCTACAAGTTTGAAAAAGAACCTAAACGGAGATTCGACTTTTAAGAGGGTCCCGCGATTACCGGAAGCTGTGACATGTTGCTGCTTAAAAATATCAAATTCTCGACACAGTCTGGAATGAAAGGATCACAGCCCTGGCTACAAGTCGCGAAATTTCAATCTGATTGAGGCCACACATAGCTAACTTAACGAGCTACAACTTTGAAAAAGAACATAAATGGAGATTCGACTTTTAGGAGGGTCCTGCGATTACCGGAAGTTGTGACATGTTGCTGCTTAAAAATATCAAATTCTCGACACAGTCTGGAATGAAAGGATCACAGCCCTGGCTACAAGTCGCGAAATTTCCGTCTGATTGAGGCCACACATTGCTAACTCAACGAGCTACAACTTTGAAAAAGAACCTAAATGGAGATTCGACTTTTAGGAGGGTCCCGCGATTGCCGGAAGCTGTCACATGCTGCTGCTCAAAAACATCAAATTCTCGACACAGTCTGGAATGAAGGGATCACGGCCCTGGCTACAAGTCGCGAAATTTCTGTCTGATTGAGGCCACACGGAGCTAACTTAACGAGCTACAAGTTTGAAAAAGAACCTAAACGGAGATTCGACTTTTAAGAGGGTCCCGCGATTACCGGAAGCTGTGACATGTTGCTGCTTAAAAATATCAAATTCTCGACACAGTCTGGAATGAAAGGATCACAGCCCTGGCTACAAGTCGCGAAATTTCAGTCTGATTGAGGCCACACATTGCTAACTCAACGAGCTACAACTTTGAAAAAGAACCTAAATGGAGATTCGACTTTTAGGAGGGTCCCGCGATTGCCGGAAGCTGTCACATGCTGCTGCTCAAAAACATCAAATTCTCGACACAGTCCGGAATGAAGGGATCACGGCCCTGGCTACAAGTCGCGAAATTTCTGTCTGATTGAGGCCACACAGAGCTAACTTAACGAGCTACAAGTTTGAAAAAGAACCTAAACAGAGATTCGACTTTTAAGAGGGCCCCGCGATTGCCGGAAGCTGTGACATGCTACTGCTCAAAAACATCAAATTCTCTACACAGTCTGGAAGGAAAGGATCAAAGCCCTGGCTACAAGTCGCCAAATTTCAGTCTGATTGAGGCCACACGGAGCTAACTTAACGATGTACAACTTTGAAAAAGAACATAAATGGAGATTCGACTTTTAGGAGGGTCCCGCGATTGCCGGAAGCTGTGACATGCTGCTGCTCAAAAACATCAAATTCTCGACACAGTCTGGAAGGAAAAGATCAAAGCCCTGGCTACAAGTCGCGAAATTTCAGTCTGATTGAGGCCACACATAGCTAACACTATGAGCTACAACTTTGAAAAATAACCTTAATGGAGATTCGACTTTTAGGAGGGTCTCGCGATTGCCGGAAGCTGTGACATGCTGCTGCTCAAAAACATCAAATTCTCAACAAAGTCTGGAATGAAAGGATCACAGCCCTGGCTACAAGTCGAGACATTTCAATCTGATTGAGGCCACACATAGCTAACTCAACGAGCTACAACTTTGAAAAAGAACATAAATGGAGATTCGACTTTTAGGAGGGTCCCGCAATTGCCGGAAGCTGTGACATGCTGCTGCTCAAAAACATCAAATTCTCGACACAGTCTGGAAGGAAAAGATCAAAGCCCTGACTACAAGTCGCGAAATTTCAATCTGATTGAGGCCACACATAGCTAACTCAATGAGCTACAACTTTGAAAAAGAACCTTAATGGAGATTCGACTTTTAGGAGGGTCCCGCGATTGTCGGAAGCTGTGACATGCTACTGCTCAAAAACATCAAATTCTCGACACAGTTTGGAATGAAAGCATCACAACCCTTGCTACAAGTCGCGAAATTTCAGTCTGATTGAGGCCACACGGAGCTAACTTAACGAGCTACAAGTTTAAAAAAGAACCTAAATGGAGATTCGACTTTTAGGAGGGTCCCGCGATTGCCGGAAGCTGTCACATGCTGCTGCTCAAAAACATCAAGTTCTCAACACAGTCTGGAATGAAAGGATCACAGCCCTTGCTACAAGTCGCGAAATTTCAATCTGATTGAGGCCACACATAGCTAACTTAACGAGCTACAACTTTGAAAAAGAACCTAAATGGAGATTTGACTTTTAGGAGGGTCCCGCGATTGCCTGAAGCTGTGACATGCTGCTGCTCAAAAACATCAAATTTTCGACAAAATCTGGAATGAAAGGATCACAGCCTTGGCTACAAGCCGCGAAATTTCAGTCTGATTGAGGCCACACGGAGCTAATTTAACGAGCTACAAGTTTGAAAAAGAACCTAAATGGAGATTCGACTTTGAGGAAGGTCCCGCGATTGCCGGAAGCTGTGACACGCTGCTGCTCAAAAACATCAAATTCTCGACACAGTCTGGAATGAAGGGATCACGGCCCTGGCTACAAGTCGCGAAATTTCAGTCTGATTGAGGCCACACATAGCTAACTCAACGAGCTACAACTTTTAAAAAGAACCTAAATGGAGATTTGACTTTTAGGAGGGTCCCGCGATTGCCGAAAGCTGTGACATGCTGCTGCTCAAAAACATCAAATTCTCTACACAGTCTGGAAGGAAAGGATCATAGCCCAGGCTACAAGTCGCGAAATTTCAGTCTAATTGAGGCCACACGGAGCTTACTTAACGAGCTACAAGTTTGAAAAAGAACCTAAATGGAGATTTGACTTTTAGGAGGGTCCCGCGATTGCCGGAAGCTGTGACATGCTGCTGCTCAAAACATCAAATTCTCAACACAGTCTGGAAGGAAAGGATCACAGCCCTGGCTACAAGTCGCGAAATTTCAATCTGATTGAGGCCACACATAGCTAACTCAACGAGCTACAAATTTGAAAAAAAACCTAAATGGAGATTCGACTTTTAGGAGGGTCCCGCGATTGCCGGAAGCTGTGACATGCTGCTGCTCAAAAACATCAAATTCTCGACATGGTCTGGAATGAAAGGATCACAGCCCTGGCTACAAGTCTTGAAATTTCAGTCTGATTGAGGCCACACATAGCTAACTCAACGAGCTACAACTTTGAAAAAGAACATAAATGGAGATTCGACTTTTAGGAGGGTCCCGCGATTGCTGGAAGCTGTGACATGCTACTGCACAAACACATCAAATTCTCGACACAGTCTGGAAGGAAAGGATCTAATCCCCGGCCACAAGTCGTTAAATTTCAGTCTGATTGGGGCCACACATAGCTAACTCAACGAGCTACAACTTTGAAAAAGAATCTAAATGGAGATTCGACTTTTAGGAGGGTCCCGCGATTGCCTGAAGCTGTGACATGCTGCTGCTCAAAAACATCAAATTTTCGATACAATCTTGAATGAAAGGATCACAGCCTTGGCTACAAGCCACGAAATATCAGTCTGATTGAGGCCACACGGAGCTAATTTAACGAGGTACAAGTTTGAAAAAGAACCTATATGGAGATTCGACTTTGAGGAGGGTCCCGCGATTGCCGGAAGCTGTGACACGCTGCTGCTCAAAAACATCAAATTCTCGACACAGTCTGGAATGAAGGGATCACGGCCCTGGCAATAAGTCGCGAAATTTCAGTCTGATTGAGGCCACACGGAGCTAACTTAACGAGCTACAAGTTTGAAAAATAATCTAAATGGAGATTCGACTTTTAAGAGGGTCCCGCGATTGCCGGAAGCTGTGACATGCTACTGCTCAAAAACATCAACTTCTCTACACAGTCTGGAAGGAAAGGATCAAAGCCCTGGCTACAAGTCGCCAAATTTCAGTCTGATTGAGGCCACACGGAGCTAACTTAACGAGCTACAATTTTGATAAAGAACATAAATGGAGATTCGACTTTTAGGAGGGTCCCGCGATTGCCGGAAGCTGTGACATGCTGCTGCTCAAAAACATCAAATTCTCGACACAGTCTGGAAGGAAAAGATCAAAGCCCTGGCTACAAGTCGCGAAATTTCAGTCTGATTGAGGCCACACATAGCTAACACAATGAGCTACAACTTTGAAAAAGAACCTTAATGGAGATTCGACTTTTAGGAGGGTCCCGCGATTGCCGGAAGCTGGGGCATGCTGCTGCTCAAAAACATCAAATTCTCAACACGTTCTGGAATGAAAGGATCACAGCCCTGGCTACAAGTCGAGACATTTCAATCTGATTGAGGCCACACATAGCTAACTCAACGAGCTACAACTTTGAAAAAGAACATAAATGGAGATTCGACTTTTAGGAGGGTCCCGCAATTGCCGGAAGCTGTGACATGCTGCTGCTCAAAAACATCAAATTCTCGACACAGTCTGGAAGGAAAAGATCAAAGCCCTGGCTACAAGTCGCGAAATTTCAATCTGATTGAGGCCACACATAGCTAACTCAATGAGCTACAACTTTGAAAAAAAACCTTAATGGAGATTCGACTTTTAGGAGGGTCCCGCGATTGCCGGAAGCTGTGACATGCTACTGCTCAAAAACATCAAATTCTCGACACAGTTTGGAATGAAAGCATCACAACCCTTGCTACAAGTCGCGAAATTTCAGTCTGATTGAGGCCACACGGAGCAAACTTAACGAGCTACAAGTTTAAAAAAGAACCTAAATAGAGATTCGACTTTTAGGAGGGTCCCGCGATTGCTGGAAGCTGTCACACGCTGCTGCTCAAAAACATCAAATTCTCAACACAGTATGGAATGAAAGGATCACAGCCCTTGCTACAAGTCGCGAAATTTCAATCTGATTGAGGCCACACATAGCTAACTTAACGAGCTACAACTTTGAAAAAGAACCTAAATGGAGATTTGACTTTTAGGAGGGTCCCGCGATTGCCGGAAGCTGTGACACGCTGCTGCTCAAAAACATCAAATTCTCGACACAGACTGGAATGAAGGGATCACGGCCCTGGCTACAAGTCGCGAAATTTCAGTCTGATTGAGGCCACACATAGCTAACTCAACGAACTACAACTTTTAAAAAGAACCTAAATGGAGATTTGACTTTTAGGAGGGTCCCGCGATTGCCGAAAGCTGTGACATGCTGCTGCTCAAAAATATCAAATTCTCGACACAGTCTGGAATGAAAGGATCACAGCCCAGGCTACAAGTCGCGAAATTTCAGTCTAATTGAGGCCACACGGAGCTAACTTAACGAGCTACAAGTTTGAAAAAGAACCCAAATGGAGATTCGACTTTTAGGAGGGTCCCGCGATTGCCGGAAGCTGTGACATGCTGCTGCTCAAAAACATCAAATTCTCAACACAGTCTGGAAGGAAATGATCACAGCCCTGGCTACAACTCGCGAAATTTCAATCTGATTGAAGCCACACATAGCCAACTCAACGAGCTACAAATTTGAAAAAAAACCTAAATGGAGATTCGACTTTTAGGAGGGTCCCGCGATTGCCGGAAGCTGTGACATGCTGCTGCTCAAAAACATCAAATTCTCAACACGGTCTGGAATGAAAGGATCACAGCCCTGGCTACAAGTCTTGAAATTTCAGTCTGATTGAGGCCACACATAGCTAACTCAACGAGCTACAACTTTGAAAAAGAACCTAAATGGAGATTCGACTTTTAAGAGGGTCCCGCGATTGCCAGAAACTGTGACATGTTGCTGCTCAAAAACATCAAATTCTCGACACAGTCTGGAAGGAAAGGATCAAAGCCCTGGCTACAAGTCGCGAAATTTCAGTTTGATTGAGGCCACACATAGCTAACTCAACGAGCTACAACTTTGAAAAAGAACCTAAATGGAGATTCGACTTTTAAGAGGGTCCCGCGATTGCCGGAAGCTGTGACATGCTGCTGCTCAAAAACATCAAATTCTCAACACAGTCTGGAATGAAAGGATCACAGCCCTGGCTAGAAGTCGCGAAACTTCAATCTGATTGAGGCTACACATAGCTAACTCAACGAGCTACAACTTTGAAAAAGAACATAAATGGAGATTCGACTTTTAGGTGGGTCCCGCGATTGCGGGAAGCTGTGACATGCTACTGCACAAAAACATCAAATTCTCGACACAGTCTGGAATGAAAGGATCACAGCCCTGGCTACAAGTCGCGAAATTTCAATCTGATTGAGGCCACACATAGCTAACTTAACGAGCTACAACTTTGAAAATGAACATAAATGGAGATTCGACTTTTAGGAGGGTCCCGCGATTACCGGAAGCTGTGACATGTTGCTGCTTAAAAACATCAAATTCTCGACACAGTCTGGAATGAAAGGATCACAGCCCTGGCTACAAGTCGCGAAATTTCCGTCTGATTGAGGCCACACATTGCTAACTCAACGAGCTACAACTTTGAAAAAGAACCTAAATGGAGATTCGACTTTTAGGAGGGTCCCGCGATTGCCGGAAGTTGTGACATGCTGCTGCTCAAAAACATCAAATTCTCAACACAGTCTGGAATGAAAGGATCACAGCCCTGGCTACAAGTCGCGAAATTTCAATCTGATTGAGGCCACACATAGCTAACTCAACGAGTTACAACTTTGAAAAAGAACATAAATCGAGATTCGACTTTTAGGAGGGTCCCGCGATTGCCGGAAGCTGTGACTTGCTATTGCTCAAAAACATCAAATTCTCGACACAGTCTGGAAGGAAAGGATCAAAGCCCTGGCTACAAGTCGTGAAATTTCAGTCTGATTGTGGCCACACATAGCTAACTCAACGAGCTACAACTTTGAAAAAGAATCTAAATGGAGATTCGACTTTTAGGAGGGTCCCGCGATTGCCTGAAGCTGTGACATGCTGTTGTTCAAAAACATCAAATTTTCGACACAATCTGGAATGAAAGGATCACAGCCTTGTCTACAAGTCGCGAAATTTCAGTCTGATTGAGGCCACACGGAGCTAATTTAACGAGCTACAAGTTTGAAAAAGAACCTAAATGGAGATTCGTCTTTGAGGAGGGTCCCGCGATTGCCGGAAGCTGTGACACGCTGCTGCTCAAAAACATCAAATTCTCGACACAGTCTGGAATGAAGGGATCACAGCCCTGGCTACAAGTCGTGAAATTTCAGTCTGATTGAGGCCACACGGAGCTAACTTAACGAGCTACAAGTTTGAAAAAGAACCTAAATGGAGATTCGACTTTTAAGAGGGTCCTGCGATTGCCGGAAGCTGTGACATGCTACTACTCAAAAACATCAAATTCTCGACACAGTCTGGAAGGAAAATATCAAAGCCCTGGCTACAAGTCGCCAAATTTCAGTCTGATTGAGGCCACACGGAGCTAACTTAACGAGCTACAAGTTTGAAAAATAACCTAAATGGAGGTTCGAATTTTAAGAGGGTCCTGCGATTGCCGGAAGCTGTGACATGCTGCTGCTCAAAAACATCAAATTATCAACACATTCTGGAATGAAAGTATCACAGCCCTGGCTACAAGTCGCGAAATTTAGTCTAATTGAGGCCACACGGATCTAACTCAACGAGCTACAAGTTTGAAAAAGAACCTAAATGGAGATTCGACTTTTAGGAGGGTCCCGCGATTGCCAGAAGCTGTGACATGCTGCTGCTCAAAAACATCAAATTCTCAACACAGTCTGGAATGAAAGGATCACAGCCCTAGCTACAAGGCGAGAAATTTCAATCTGATTGAGGCCACACATAGCTAACTCAATGAGCTACAACTTTGAAAAAGAACCTTAATGGAGATTCGACTTTTAGGAGGGTCCCGCGATTGCCGGAAGCTGTGACATGCTGCTGCTCAAAAACATCAAATTATCAACACAGTTTGGAATGAAAGCATCACAACCCTTGCTACAAGTCGCGAAATTTCAGTCTGATTGAGGCCACACGGAGCTAACTTAACGAGCTACAAATTTAAAAAAGAACCTAAATGGAGATACGACTTTTAGGAGGGTCCCGCGATTGCCGGAAGCTGTCACATGCTGCTGCTCAAAAACATCAAATTCTCAACACATTCTGGAATGAAAGGATCACAGCCCTGGCTACAAGTCGCGAAATTTCAATCTGATTGAGGTCACACATAGCTAACTTAACGAGCTACAACTTTGAAAAAGAACGTAAATGGAGATTCGACTTTTAGGAGGGTCCCGCGATTGCCGGAAGCTGTGACATGTTGCTGCTTAAAAACATCAAATTCTCGACATAGTCTGGAAGGAAAGGATCAAAGCCCTGGCTACAAGTCGCGAAATTTCAGTCTGATTGAGGCCACACATTGCTAACTCAACGAGCTACAACTTTGAAAAAGAACCTAAATGGAGATTCGACTTTTAGGAGGGTCCCGCGATTGCCGGAAGCTGTGACATGCTGCTTCTCAAAAACATCAAATTATCAACACAGTTTGGAATGAAAGCATCACAACCCTTGCTACAAGTCGCGAAATTTCAGTCTGATTTAGGCCACACGGAGCTAACTTAACGAGCTACAAGTTTAAAAAAGAACCTAAATGGAGATTCGACTTTTAGGAGGGTCCCGCGATTGCCGGAAGCTGTGACATGCTGCTGCTCAAAAACATCAAATTATCAACACAGTTTGGAATGAAAGCATCACAACCCTTGCTACAAGTCGCGAAATTTCAGTCTGATTGAGGCCACATGGAGCTAACTTAACGAGCTACAAGTTTAAAAAAGAACCTAAATGGAGATTCGACTTTTAGGAGGATCCCGCGATTGCCGGAAGCTGTCACATGCTGCTGCTCAAAAACATCAAATTCTCAACACATTCTGGAATGAAAGGATCACAGCCCTGGCTACAAGTCGCGAAATTTCAATCTGATTGAGGTCACACATAGCTAACCTAACGAGCTACAACTTTGAAAAAGAACGTAAATGGAGATTCGACTTTTAGGAGGGTCCCGCGATTGCTGGAAGCTGTGACATGCTGCTGCTCAAAAACATCAAATTCTCGACACAGTCTGGAAGGAAAAGATCAAAGCCCTGGCTACAAGTCGCGAAATTTCAGTCTGATTGAGGCCACACATAGCTAACTCAATGAGCTACAACTTTGAAAAAGAACCTTAATGGAGATTCGACTTTTAGGAGGGTCCCGCGATTGCCGGAAGCTGTGACATGCTGCTGCTCAAAAACATCAAATTATCAACACAGTTTGGAATGAAAGCATCACAACCCTTGCTACAAGTCGCGAAATTTCAGTCTGATTTAGGCCAACGGAGCTAACTTAACGAGCTACAAGTTTAAAAAAGAACCTAAATGGAGATTCGACTTTTAGGAGGGTCCCGCGATTGCCGGAAGCTGTGACATGCTGCTGCTCAAAAACATCAAATTATCAACACAGTTTGGAATGAAAGCATCACAACCCTTGCTACAAGTCGCGAAATTTCAGTCTGATTGAGGCCACATGGAGCTAACTTAACGAGCTACAAGTTTAAAAAAGAACCTAAATGGAGATTCGACTTTTAGGAGGATCCCGCGATTGCCGGAAGCTGTCACATGCTGCTGCTCAAAAACATCAAATTCTCAACACATTCTGGAATGAAAGGATCACAGCCCTGGCTACAAGTCGCGAAATTTCAATCTGATTGAGGTCACACATAGCTAACCTAACGAGCTACAACTTTGAAAAAGAACGTAAATGGAGATTCGACTTTTAGGAGGGTCCCGCGATTGCTGGAAGCTGTGACATGCTGCTGCTCAAAAACATCAAATTCTCGACACAGTCTGGAAGGAAAAGATCAAAGCCCTGGCTACAAGTCGCGAAATTTCAGTCTGATTGAGGCCACACATAGCTAACTCAATGAGCTACAACTTTGAAAAAGAACCTTAATGGAGATTCGACTTTTAGGAGGGTCCCGCGATTGCCGGAAGCTGTGACATGCTGCTGCTCAAAAACATCAAATTATCAACACAGTTTGGAATGAAAGCATCACAACCCTTGCTACAAGTCGCGAAATTTCAGTCTGATTTAGGCCAACGGAGCTAACTTAACGAGCTACAAGTTTAAAAAAGAACCTAAATGGAGATTCGACTTTTAGGAGGGTCCCGCGATTGCCGGAAGCTGTGACATGCTGCTGCTCAAAAACATCAAATTATCAACACAGTTTGGAATGAAAGCATCACAACCCTTGCTACAAGTCGCGAAATTTCAGTCTGATTGAGGCCACACGGAGCTAACTTAACGAGCTACAAGTTTAAAAAAGAACCTAAATGGAGATTCTACTTTTAGGAGGGTCCCGCGATTGCCGGAAGCTGTCACATGCTGCTGCTCAAAAACATCAAATTATCAACACAGTTTGGAATGAAAGCATCACAACCCTTGCTACAAGTCGCGAAATTTCAGTCTGATTGAGGCCACACGGAGCTAACTTAACGAGCTACAAGTTTAAAAAAGAACCTAAATGGAGATTCGACTTTTAGGAGGGTCCCGCGATTGCCGGAAGCTGTCACATGCTGCTGCTCAAAAACATCAAATTCTCAACACAGTCTGGAATGAAAGGATCACAGCTCTGGCTACAAGTCGCGAAATTTCAATCTGATTGAGGTCACACATAGCTAACTTAACGAGCTACAACTTTGAAAAAGAACGTAAATGGAGATTCGACTTTTAGGAGGGTCCCGCGATTGCCGAAAGCTGTGACATGTTGCTGCTTAAAAACATCAAATTCTCGACATAGTCTGGAAGGAAACGATCAAAGCCCTGGCTACAAGTCGCGAAATTTCAGTCTGATTGAGGCCACACATTGCTAACTCAACGAGCTACAAATTTGAAAAAAAACCTAAATGGAGATTCGACTTTTAGGAGGGTCCCGCGATTGCCGGAAGCTGTGACATGCTGTTGCTCAAAAACATCAAATTATCAACACATTCTGGAATGAAAGTATCATAGCCCTGGCTACAAGTCGCGAAATTTAGTCTAATTGAGGCCACACGGATGTAACTCAACGAGCTACAAGTTTGAAAAAGAACCTAAATGGAGATTTGACTTTTAAGAGGGTCCCGCGATTGCCGGAAGCTGTGACATGCTACTACTCAAAAACATCAAATTCTCGACACAGTCTGGAAGGAAAGGATCAAAGCCCTGGCTACAAGTCGCCAAATTTCAGTCTGATTGAGGCCACATAGAGCTAACTTAACGAGCTACAAGTTTGAAAAAGAACCTAAATGGAGATTCGACTTTTAAGAGGGTCTCGCCATAGCCGGAAGCTGTGACATGCTGCTGCTCAAAAACATCAAATGATCAACACATTCTGGAATGAAAGTATCACATCCCTGGCTACAAGTCGCGAAATTTAGTCTAATTGAGGCCACACGGATCTAACTCAACGAGCTACAAGTTTGAAAAAGAACCTAAATGGAGATTCGACTTTTAGGAGGGTCCCGCGATTGCCAGAAGCTGTGACATGCTGCTGCTCAAAAACATCAAATTCTCAACACAGTCTGGAATGAAAGGATCACAGCCCTGGCTACAAGTCGAGAAATTTCAATCTAATTGAGGCCACACATAGCTAACTCAATGAGCTACAACTTTGAAAAAGAACCTTAATGGAGATTCGACTTTTAGGAGGGTCCCGCGATTGCCGGAAGCTGTGACATGCTGCTGCTCAAAAACATCAAATTATCAACACAGTTTGGAATGAAAGCATCACAAC
Organism: Lotus japonicus; assembly: GCF_012489685.1. Lineage (NCBI taxonomy): Eukaryota > Viridiplantae > Streptophyta > Magnoliopsida > Fabales > Fabaceae > Lotus > Lotus japonicus. The sequence goes on from NC_080041.1 coordinate 147,018, forward strand.
CCTTGCTACAAGTCGCGAAATTTCAGTCTGATTTAGGCCACACGGAGCTAACTTAACGAGCTACAAGTTTAAAAAATAACCTAAAAGGAGATTCGACTTTTAGGAGGGTCCCGCGATTGCCGGAAGCTGTGACATGCTGCTGCTGAAAAACATCAAATTATCAACACAGTTTGGAATGAAAGCATCACAACCCTTGCTACAAGTCGCGAAATTTCAGTCTAATTGAGGCCACACGGAGCTAACTTAACGAGCTACAAGTTTAAAAAGAACCTAAATGGAGATTCGACTTTTAGGAGGGTCCCGCGATTGCCGGAAGCTGTCACATGCTGCTGCTCAAAAACATCAAATTCTCAAAACAGTCTGGAATGAAAGGATCACAGCCCTGGCTACAAGTCGCGAAATTTCAATCTGATTGAGGTCACACATAGCTAACCTAACGAGCTACAACTTTGAAAAAGAACGTAAATGGAGATTCGACTTTTAGGAGGGTCCCGCGATTGCCGGAAGCTGTGACATGCTGCTGCTCAAAAACATCAAATTCTCGACACAGTCTGGAAGGAAAGGATCAAAGCCCTGCTACAAGTCGCCAAATTTCAGTCTGATTGAGGCCACACGGAGCTAACTTAACGAGTTACAAGTTTGAAAAAGAACCTAAATGGAGATTCGACTTTTAAGAGGGTCCCGCGATTGCCGGAAGCTGTGACACGCTGCTGCTCAAAAACATCAAATTCTCGACACAGTCTGGAATGAAGGGATCACGGCCCTGGCTACAAGTCGCGAAATTTCAGTCTGATTGAGGCCACACGGAGCTAACCTAACGAGCTACAAGTTTGAAAAAGAACCTAAATGGAGATTCGACTTTTAGGAGGGTCCCGCGATTGCCGGAAGCTGTCACATGCTGCTGCTCAAAAACATCAAATTCTCAACACAGTCTGGAATGAAAGGATCACAGCCCTGGCTACAAGTCGCGAAATTTCAATCTGATTGAGGTCATACATAGCTAACCTAACGAGCTACAACTTTGAAAAAGAACGTAAATGGAGATTCGACTTTTAGGAGGGTCCCGCGATTGCCGGAAGCTGTGACATGCTGCTGCTCAAAAACATCAAATTCTCGACACAGTCTGGAAGGAAAGGATCAAAGCCCTGGCTACAAGTCGCCAAATTTCAGTCTGATTGAGGCCACACAGAGCTAACTTAACGAGTTACAAGTTTGAAAAAGAACCTAAATGGAGATTCGACTTTTAAGAGGGTCCCGCGATTGCCGGAAGCTGTGACACGCTGCTGCTCAAAAACATCAAATTCTCGACACAGTCTGGAATGAAGGGATCACGGCCCTGGCTACAAGTCGCGAAATTTCAGTCTGATTGAGGCCACACGGAGCTAACCTAACGAGCTACAAGTTTGAAAAAGAACCTAAATGGAGATTCGACTTTTAGGAGGGTCCCGCGATTGCCGGAAGCTGTCACATGCTGCTGCTCAAAAACATCAAATTCTCAACACAGTCTGGAATGAAAGGATCACAGCCCTGGCTACAAGTCGTGAAATTTCAATCTAATTGAGGCCACACATAGCTAACTCAACGAGCTACAACTTTGAAGAAGAACATAAATGGAGATTCGACTTTTAGGAGGGTCCCGCGATTGCCGGAAGCTGTGACATGCTGCTGCTCAAAAACATCAAATTCTCGACACAGACTGGATGGAAAAGATCAAAGCCCTGGCTACAAGTCGCGAAATTTTAGTCTGATTGAGCCCACACATAGCTAACTCAATGAGCTACAACTTTGAAAAAGAACCTTAATGGAGATTCGACTTTTAGGAGGGTCCCGCGATTGCCGGAAGCTGTGACATGCTGCTGCTCAAAAACATCAAATTATCAACACAGTTTGGAATGAAAGCATCACAACCCTTGCTACAAGTCGTGAAATTCCAGTCTGATTTAGGCCACACGGAGCTAACTTAACGAGCTACAAGTTTAAAAAATAACCTAAAAGGAGATTCGACTTTTAGGAGGGTCCCGCGATTGCCGGAAGCTGTGACATGCTGCTGCTCAAAAACATCAAATTATCAACACAGTTTGGAATGAAAGCATCACAACCCTTGCTACAAGTCGCGAAATTTCAGTCTGATTGAGGCCACACGGAGCTAACTTAACGAGCTACAAGTTTGAAAAAGAACCTAAATGGAGATTCGACTTTTAGGAGGGTCTCGCGATTGCCGGAAGCTGTGACACGCTGCTGCTCAAAAACATCAAATTCTCGACACAGTCTGGAATGATGGGATCACGGCCCTGGCTACAAGTCGCGAAATTTCAGTATGATTGAGGCCACACGAAGCTAACTTAACGAGCTACAAGTTTGAAAAAGAACCTAAATGGAGATTCGACTTTTAAGAGGGTCCCGCGATTGCCGAAAGCTATGACATGCTACTGCTCAAAAACATCAAATTCTCGACACTGTCTGGAAGGAAAGGATCAAAGCCCTTGCTACAAGTCGCCAAATTTCAGTCTGATTGAGGCCACACGGAGCTAACTTAACGAGCTACAAGTTTAAAAAAGAACCTAAATGGAGATTCGACTTTTAAGAGGGTCTCGCGATTGCCGGAAGCTGTGACATGCTGCTGCTCAAAAACATCAAATGATCAACACATTCTGGAATGAAAGTATCACAGCCCTGGCTACAAGTCGCGTAATTTAGTCTAATTGAGGCCACACGGATCTAACTTAACGATCTACAAGTTTGAAAAAGAACCCAAATGGAGATTCGACTTTTAGGAGGGTCCCGCGATTGCCGGAAGCTGTGACATGCTGCTGCTCAAAAACATCAAATTCTCAACACAGTCTGGAATGAAAGGATCACAGCCCTGGCTACAAGTCGCGAAATTTCAATCTGATTGAGGCCACACATAGCTAACTCAACGAGCTACAAATTTGAAAAAAAACCTAAATGGAGATTCGACGTTTAGGAGGGTCCCGCGATTGCCGGAAGCTGTGACATGCTGCTGCTCAAAAACATCAAATTATCAACACATTCTGGAATGAAAGTATCACAGCCCTTGCTACAAGTCGCGAAATTTAGTCTAATTGAGGCCACACGGATCTAACTCAACGAGCTACAAGTTTGAAAAAGAACCTAAATGGAGATTCGACTTTGAGGAGGGTCTCGCGATTGCCGGAAGCTGTGACACGCTGCTGCTCAAAAACATCAAATTCTCGACACAGTCTGGAATGAAGGGATCACGGCCCTGGCTACAAGTCGCGAAATTTCAGTCTGATTGAGGCCACACGGAGCTAACTTAACGAGCTACAAGTTTGAAAAAGAACCTAAATGGAGATTCGACTTTTAAGAGGGTCCCGCGATTGCCGGAAGCTATGACATGCTACTGCTCAAAAACATCAAATTCTCGACATAGTCTGGAAGGAAAGGATCAAAGCCCTGGCTACAAGTCGCCAAATTTCAGTCTGATTGAGGCCACACGGAGCTAACTTAACGAGCTACAAGTTTAAAAAAGAACCTAAATGGAGATTCGACTTTTAAGAGGGTCTCGCGATTGCCGGAAGCTGTGACATGCTGCTGCTCAAAAACATCAAATGATCAACACATTCTGGAATGAAAGTATCACAGCCCTGGCTACAAGTCGCGAAATTTAGTCTAATTGAGGCCACACGGATCTAACTCAACGAGCTACAAGTTTGAAAAAGAACCTAAATGGAGATTTGACTTTTAGGAGGGTCCCGCGATTGCCAGAAGCTGTGACATGCTGCTGCTCAAAAACATCAAATTGTCAACACAGTCTCGAATGAAAGGATCACAGCCCCGGCTACAAGTCGCGAAATTTCAATCTGATTGAGGCCACACATAACTAACTCAATGAGCTACAACTTTGAAAAAGAACCTTAATGGAGATTCGACTTTTAGGAGGGTCCCGCGATTGCCGGAAGCTGTGACATGCTGCTGCTCAAAAACATCAAATTCTCAACACAGTCTAGAATGAATGGATCACAGCCCTGGCTACAAGTCGCGAAATTTCAGTCTGATTGAGGCCACACGGAGCAAACTTAACGAGCTACAAGTTTGAAAAAGAACCTAAATGGAGATTCGACTTTTAGGAGGGTCTCGCGATTGCCGGAAGCTGTGACACGCTGCTGCTCAAAAACATCAAATTCTCGACACAGTCTGGAATGAAGGGATCACGGCCCTGGCTACAAGTCGCGAAATTTCAGTATGATTGAGGCCACACGAAGCTAACTTAACGAGCTACAAGTTTGAAAAAGAACCTAAACGGAGATTCGACTTTTAAGAGGGTCCCGCGATTGCCGGAAGCTATGACATGCTACTGCTCAAAAACATCAAATTCTCGACACAGTCTGGAAGGAAAGGATCAAAGCCCTGGCTACAAGTCGCCAAATTTCAGTCTGATTGAGGCCACACGGAGCTAACTTAACGAGCTACAAGTTTAAAAAAGAACCTAAATGGAGATTCGACTTTTAAGAGGGTCTCGCGATTGCCGGAAGCTGTGACATGCTGCTGCTCAAAAACATCAAATGATCAACACATTCTGGAATGAAAGTATCAAAGCCCTGGCTACAAGTCGCGAAATTTCAGTCTGATTGAGGCCACACATAGCTAACTCAATTAGCTACAACTTTGAAAAAGAACCTTAATGGAGATTCGACTTTTAGGAGGGTCCCGCGATTGCCGGAAAATGTGACATGCTGCTGCTTAAAAACATCAAATTATCAACACAGTTTGGAATGAAAGCATCACAACCCTTCCTACAAGTCGCGAAATTTCAGTCTGATTTAGGCCCCACGGAGCTAACTTAACGAGCTACAAGTTTAAAAAAGAACCTAAATGGAGATTAGACTTTTAGAAGGGTCCCGCGATTGCCGGAAGCTGTCACATGCTGCTGCTCAAAAACATCAAATTCTCAACACAGTCTGGAATGAAAGGATCACAGCCCTGGCTACAAGTCGCGAAATTTCAGTATGATTGAGGCCACACGAAGCTAACTTAACGAGCTACAAGTTTGAAAAAGAACCTAAATGGAGATTCGACTTTTAAGAGGGTCCCGCGATTGCCGGAAGCTATGACATGCTACAGCTCAAAAACATCAAATTCTCGACACAGTCTGGAAGGAAAGGATCAAAGCCCTGGCTACAAGTCGCCAAATTTCAGTCTGATTGAGGCCACACGGAGCTAACTTAACGAGCTACAAGTTTAAAAAAGAACCTAAATGGAGATTCGACTTTTAAGAGGGTCTCGCGATTGCCGGAAGCTGTGACATGCTGCTGCTCAAAAACATCAAATGATCAACACATTCTGGAATGAAAGTATCAAAGCCCTGGCTACAAGTCGCGAAATTTCAGTCTGATTGAGGCCACACATAGCTAACTCAATGAGCTACAACTTTGAAAAAGAACCTTAATGGAGATTCGACTTTTAGGAGGGTTCCGCGATTGCCGGAAAATGTGACATGCTGCTGCTCAAAAACATCAAATTATCAACACAGTTTGGAATGAAAGCATCACAACCCTTCCTACAAGTCGCGAAATTTCAGTCTGATTTAGGCCACACGGAGCTAACTTAACGAGCTACAAGTTTAAAAAAGAACCTAAATGGAGATTAGACTTTTAGAAGGGTCCCGCGATTGCCGGAAGCTGTCACATGCTGCTGCTCAAAAACATCAAATTCTCAACACAGTCTGGAATGAAAGGATCACAGCCCTGGCTACAAGTCGCGAAATTTCAGTATGATTGAGGCCACACGAAGCTAACTTAACGAGCTACAAGTTTGAAAAAGAACCTAAATGGAGATTCGACTTTTAAGAGGGTCCCGCGATTGCCGGAAGCTATGACATGCTACTGCTCAAAAACATCAAATTCTCGACACAGTCTGGAAGGAAAGGATCAAAGCCCTGGCTACAAGTCGCCAAATTTCAGTCTGATTGAGGCCACACGGAGCTAACTTAACGAGCTACAAGTTTAAAAAAGAACCTAAATGGAGATTCGACTTTTAAGAGGGTCTCGCGATTGCCGGAAGCTGTGACATGCTGCTGCTCAAAAACATCAAATGATCAACACATTCTGGAATGAAAGTATCAAAGCCTTGGCTACAAGTCGCGAAATTTCAGTTTGATTGAGGCCACACATAGCTAACTCAATGAGCTACAACTTTGAAAAAGAACCTTAATGGAGATTCGACTTTTAGGAGGGTCCCGCGATTGCCGGAAAATGTGACATGCTGCTGCTCAAAAACATCAAATTCTCAACACAGTCTAGAATGAAAGGATCACAGCCCTGGCTACAAGTCGCGAAATTTCAGTCTGATTGAGGCCACACGGAGCAAACTTAACGAGCTACAAGTTTGAAAAAGAACCTAAATGGAGATTCGACTTTTAGGAGGGTCTCGCGATTGCCGGAAGCTGTGACACGCTGCTGCTCAAAAACATCAAATTCTCGACACAGTCTGGAATGAAGGGATCACGGCCCTGGCTACAAGTCGCGAAATTTCAGTATGATTGAGGCCACACGAAGCTAACTTAACGAGCTACAAGTTTGAAAAAGAACCTAAATGGAGATTCGACTTTTAAGAGGGTCCCGCGATTGCCGGAAGCTATGACATGCTACTGCTCAAAAACATCAAATTCTCGACACAGTCTGGAAGGAAAGGATCAAAGCCCTGGCTACAAGTCGCCAAATTTCAGTCTGATTGAGGCCACACGGAGCTAACTTAACGAGCTACAAGTTTAAAAAAGAACCTAAATGGAGATTCGACTTTTAAGAGGGTCTCGCGATTGCCGGAAGCTGTGACATGCTGCTGCTCAAAAACATCAAATGATCAACACATTCTGGAATGAAAGTATCAAAGCCCTGGCTACAAGTCGCGAAATTTCAGTCTGATTGAGGCCACACATAGCTAACTCAATGAGCTACAACTTTGAAAAAGAACCTTAATGGAGATTCGACTTTTAGGAGGGTCCCGCGATTGCCCGAAAATGTGACATGCTGCTGCTCAAAAACATCAAATTATCAACACAGTTTGGAATGAAAGCATCACAACCCTTCCTACAAGTCGCGAAATTTCAGTCTGATTTAGGCCACACGGAGCTAACTTAACGAGCTACAAGTTTAAAAAAGAACCTAAATGGAGATTAGACTTTTAGAAGGGTCCCGCGATTGCCGGAAGCTGTCACATGCTGCTGCTCAAAAACATCAAATTCTCAACACAGTCTGGAATGAAAGGATCACAGCCCTGGCTACAAGTCGCGAAATTTCAGTATGATTGAGGCCACACGAAGCTAACTTAACGAGCTACAAGTTTGAAAAAGAACCTAAATGGAGATTCGACTTTTAAGAGGGTCCCGCGATTGCCGGAAGCTATGACATGCTACTGCTCAAAAACATCAAATTCTCGACACAGTCTGGAAGGAAAGGATCAAAGCCCTGGCTACAAGTCGCCAAATTTCAGTCTGATTGAGGCCACACGGAGCTAACTTAACGAGCTACAAGTTTAAAAAAGAACCTAAATGGAGATTCGACTTTTAAGAGGGTCTCGCGATTGCCGGAAGCTGTGACATGCTGCTGCTCAAAAACATCAAATGATCAACACATTCTGGAATGAAAGTATCACAGCCCTGGCTACAAGTCGCGAAATTTAGTCTAATTGAGGCCACACGGATCTAACTCAACGAGCTACAAGTTTGAAAAAGAACCTAAATGGAGATTTGACTTTTAGGAGGGTCCCGCGATTGCCAGAAGCTGTGACATGCTGCTGCTCAAAAACATCAAATTGTCAACACAGTCTCGAATGAAAGGATCACAGCCTCGGCTACAAGTCGCGAAATTTCAATCTGATTGAGGCCACACATAGCTAACTCAATGAGCTACAACTTTGAAAAAGAACCTTAATGGAGATTCGACTTTTAGGAGGGTCCCGCGATTGCCGGAAGCTGTGACATGCTGCTGCTCAAAAACATCAAATTCTCAACACAGTCTAGAATGAAAGGATCACAGCCCTGGCTACAAGTCGCGAAATTTCAGTCTGATTGAGGCCACACGGAGCAAACTTAACGAGCTACAAGTTTGAAAAAGAACCTAAATGGAGATTCGACTTTTAGGAGGGTCTCGCGATTGCCGGAAGCTGTGACACGCTGCTGCTCAAAAACATCAAATTCTCGACACAGTCTGGAATGAAGGGATCACGGCCCTGGCTACAAGTCGCGAAATTTCAGTATGATTGAGGCCACACGAAGCTAACTTAACGAGCTACAAGTTTGAAAAAGAACCTAAATGGAGATTCGACTTTTAAGAGGGTCCCGCGATTGCCGGAAGCTATGACATGCTACTGCTCAAAAACATCAAATTCTCGACACAGTCTGGAAGGAAAGGATCAAAGCCCTGGCTACAAGTCGCCAAATTTCAGTCTGATTGAGGCCACACGGAGCTAACTTAACGAGCTACAAGTTTAAAAAAGAACCTAAATGGAGATTCGACTTTTAAGAGGGTCTCGCGATTGCCGGAAGCTGTGACATGCTGCTGCTCAAAAACATCAAATGATCAACACATTCTGGAATGAAAGTATCAAAGCCCTGGCTACAAGTCGCGAAATTTCAGTCTGATTGAGGCCACACATAGCTAACTCAATGAGCTACAACTTTGAAAAAGAACCTTAATGGAGATTCGACTTTTAGGAGGGTCCCGCGATTGCCGGAAAATGTGACATGCTGCTGCTCAAAAACATCAAATTATCAACACAGTTTGGAATGAAAGCATCACAACCCTTCCTACAAGTCGCGAAATTTCAGTCTGATTTAGGCCACACGGAGCTAACTTAACGAGCTACAAGTTTAAAAAAGAACCTAAATGGAGATTAGACTTTTAGAAGGGTCCCGCGATTGCCGGAAGCTGTCACATGCTGCTGCTCAAAAACATCAAATTCTCAACACAGTCTGGAATGAAAGGATCACAGCCCTGGCTACAAGTCGCGAAATTTCAGTATGATTGAGGCCACACGAAGCTAACTTAACGAGCTACAAGTTTAAAAAAGAACCTAAATGGAGATTCGACTTTTAAGAGGGTCTCGCGATTGCCGGAAGCTGTGACATGCTGCTGCTCAAAAACATCAAATGATCAACACATTCTGGAATGAAAGTATCACAGCCCTGGCTACAAGTCGCGAAATTTAGTCTAATTGAGGCCACACGGATCTAACTCAACGAGCTACAAGTTTGAAAAAGAACCTAAATGGAGATTTGACTTTTAGGAGGGTCCCGCGATTGCCAGAAGCTGTGACATGCTGTTGCTCAAAAACATCAAATTGTCAACACAGTCTCGAATGAAAGGATCACAGCCCCGGCTACAAGTCGCGAAATTTCAATCTGATTGAGGCCACACATAGCTAACTCAATGAGCTACAACTTTGAAAAAGAACCTTAATGGAGATTCGACTTTTAGGAGGGTCCCGCGATTGCCGGAAGCTGTGACATGCTGCTGCTCAAAAACATCAAATTCTCAACACAGTCTAGAATGAAAGGATCACAGCCCTGGCTACAAGTCGCGAAATTTCAGTCTGATTGAGGCCACACGGAGCAAACTTAACGAGCTACAAGTTTGAAAAAGAACCTAAATGGAGATTCGACTTTTAGGAGGGTCTCGCGATTGCCGGAATCTGTGACACGCTGCTGCTCAAAAACATCAAATTCTCGACACAGTCTGGAATGAAGGGATCACGGCCCTGGCTACAAGTCGCGAAATTTCAGTATGATTGAGGCCACACGAAGCTAACTTAACGAGCTACAAGTTTGAAAAAGAACCTAAATGGAGATTCGACTTTTAAGAGGGTCCCGCGATTGCCGGAAGCTATGACATGCTACTGCTCAAAAACATCAAATTCTCGACACAGTCTGGAAGGAAAGGATCAAAGCCCTGGCTACAAGTCGCCAAATTTCAGTCTGATTGAGGCCACACGGAGCTAACTTAACGAGCTACAAGTTTAAAAAAGAACCTAAATGGAGATTCGACTTTTAAGAGGGTCTCGCGATTGCCGGAAGCTGTGACATGCTGCTGCTCAAAAATATCAAATGATCAACACATTCTGGAATGAAAGTATCAAAGCCCTGGCTACAAGTCGCGAAATTTCAGTCTGATTGAGGCCACACATAGCTAACTCAATGAGCTACAACTTTGAAAAAGAACCTTAATGGAGATTCGACTTTTAGGAGGGTCCCGCGATTGCCGGAAAATGTGACATGCTGCTGCTCAAAAACATCAAATTATCAACACAGTTTGGAATGAAAGCATCACAACCCTTCCTACAAGTCGCGAAATTTCAGTCTGATTTAGGCCACACGGAGCTAACTTAACGAGCTACAAGTTTAAAAAAGAACCTAAATGGAGATTAGACTTTTAGAAGGGTCCCGCGATTGCCGGAAGCTGTCACATGTTGCTGCTCAAAAACATCAAATTCTCTACACAGTCTGGAATGAAAGGATCACAGCCCTGGCTACAAGTCGCGAAATTTCAGTATGATTGAGGCCACACGAAGCTAACTTAACGAGCTACAAGTTTGAAAAAGAACCTAAATGGAGATTCGACTTTTAAGAGGGTCCCGCGATTGCCGGAAGCTATGACATGCTACTGCTCAAAAACATCAAATTCTCGACACAGTCTGGAAGGAAAGGATCAAAGCCCTGGCTACAAGTCGCCAAATTTCAGTCTGATTGAGGCCACACGGAGCTAACTTAACGAGCTACAAGTTTAAAAAAGAACCTAAATGGAGATTCGACTTTAAAGAGGGTCTCGCGATTGCCGGAAGCTGTGACATGCTGCTGCTCAAAAACATCAAATGATCAACACATTCTGGAATGAAAGTATCACAGCCCTGGCTACAAGTCGCGAAATTTAGTCTAATTGAGGCCACACGGATCTAACTCAACGAGCTACAAGTTTGAAAAAGAACCTAAATGGAGATTTGACTTTTAGGAGGGTCCCGCGATTGCCAGAAGCTGTGACATGCTGCTGCTCAAAAACATCAAATTGTCAACACAGTCTCGAATGAAAGGATCACAGCCCCGGCTACAAGTCGCGAAATTTCAATCTGATTGAGGCCACACATAGCTAACTCAATGAGCTACAACTTTGAAAAAGAACCTTAATGGAGATTCGACTTTTAGGAGGGTCCCGCGATTGCCGGAAGCTGTGACATGCTGCTGCTCAAAAACATCAAATTCTCAACACAGTCTAGAATGAAAGGATCACAGCCCTGGCTACAAGTCGCGAAATTTCAGTCTGATTGAGGCCACACGGAGCAAACTTAACGAGCTACAAGTTTGAAAAAGAACCTAAATGGAGATTCGACTTTTAGGAGGGTCTCGCGATTGCCGGAAGCTGTGACACGCTGCTGCTCAAAAACATCAAATTCTCGACACAGTCTGGAATGAAGGGATCACGGCCCTGGCTACAAGTCGCGAAATTTCAGTATGATTGAGGCCACACGAAGCTAACTTAACGAGCTACAAGTTTGAAAAAGAACCTAAATGGAGATTCGACTTTTAAGAGGGTCCCGCGATTGCCGGAAGCTATGACATGCTACTGCTCAAAAACATCAAATTCTCGACACAGTCTGGAAGGAAAGGATCAAAGCCCTGGCTACAAGTCGCCAAATTTCAGTCTGATTGAGGCCACACGGAGCTAACTTAACGAGCTACAAGTTTAAAAAAGAACCTAAATGGAGATTCGACTTTTAAGAGGGTCTCGCGATTGCCGGAAGCTGTGACATGCTGCTGCTCAAAAACATCAAATGATCAACACATTCTGGAATGAAAGTATCAAAGCCCTGGCTACAAGTCGCGAAATTTCAGTCTGATTGAGGCCACACATAGCTAACTCAATGAGCTACAACTTTGAAAAAGAACCTTAATGGAGATTCGACTTTTAGGAGGGTCCCGCGATTGCCGGAAAATGTGACATGCTGCTGCTCAAAAACATCAAATTATCAACACAGTTTGGAATGAAAGCATCACAACCCTTCCTACAAGTCGCGAAATTTCAGTCTGATTTAGGCCACACGGAGCTAACTTAACGAGCTACAAGTTTAAAAAAGAACCTAAATGGAGATTAGACTTTTAGAAGGGTCCCGCGATTGCCGGAAGCTGTCACATGCTGCTGCTCAAAAACATCAAATTCTCAACACAGTCTGGAATGAAAGGATCACAGCCCTGGCTACAAGTCGCGAAATTTCAGTATGATTGAGGCCACACGAAGCTAACTTAACGAGCTACAAGTTTGAAAAAGAACCTAAATGGAGATTCGACTTTTAAGAGGGTCCCGCGATTGCCGGAAGCTATGACATGCTACTGCTCAAAAACATCAAATTCTCGACACAGTCTGGAAGGAAAGGATCAAAGCCCTGGCTACAAGTCGCCAAATTTCAGTCTGATTGAGGCCACACGGAGCTAACTTAACGAGCTACAAGTTTAAAAAAGAATCTAAATGGAGATTCGACTTTTAAGAGGGTCTCGCGATTGCCGGAAGCTGTGACATGCTGCTGCTCAAAAACATCAAATGATCAACACATTCTGGAATGAAAGTATCAAAGCCCTGGCTACAAGTCGCGAAATTTCAGTCTGATTGAGGCCACACATAGCTAACTCAATGAGCTACAACTTTGAAAAAGAACCTTAATGGAGATTCGACTTTTAGGAGGGTCCCGCGATTGCCGGAAAATGTCACATGCTGCTGCTCAAAAACATCAAATTATCAACACAGTTTGGAATGAAAGCATCACAAACCTTCCTACAAGTCGCGAAATTTCTGTCTGATTGAGGCCACACGGAGCTAACTTAACGAGCTACAAGTTTGAAAAAGAACCTAATTGGAGATTCGACTTTTAGGAGGGTCCCGCGATTGCCGGAAGCTGTCACATGCTGCTGCTCAAAAACATCAAATTCTCAACACAGTCTGGAATGAAAGGATCACAGCCCTGGCTACAAGTCGCGAAATTTCAGTATGATTGAGGCCACACGAAGCTAACTTAACGAGCTACAAGTTTGAAAAAGAACCTAAATGGAGATTCGACTTTTAAGAGGGTCCCGCGATTGCCGGAAGCTATGACATGCTACTGCTCAAAAACATCAAATTCTCGACACAGTCTGGAAGGAAAGGATCAAAGCCCTGGCTACAAGTCGCCAAATTTCAGTCTGATTGAGGCCACACGGAGCTAACTTAACGAGCTACAAGTTTAAAAAAGAATCTAAATGGAGATTCGACTTTTAAGAGGGTCTCGCGATTGCCGGAAGCTGTGACATGCTGCTGCTCAAAAACATCAAATGATCAACACATTCTGGAATGAAAGTATCAAAGCCCTGGCTACAAGTCGCGAAATTTCAGTCTGATTGAGGCCACACATAGCTAACTCAATGAGCTACAACTTTGAAAAAGAACCTTAATGGAGATTCGACTTTTAGGAGGGTCCCGCGATTGCCGGAAAATGTCACATGCTGCTGCTCAAAAACATCAAATTATCAACACAGTTTGGAATGAAAGCATCACAAACCTTCCTACAAGTCGCGAAATTTCAGTCTGATTTAGGCCACACGGAGCTAACTTAACGAGCTACAAGTTTAAAAAAGAACCTAAATGGAGATTAGACTTTTAGAAGGGTCCCGCGATTGCCGGAAGCTGTCACATGCTGCTGCTCAAAAACATCAAATTCTCAACACAGTCTGGAATGAAAGGATCACAGCCCTGGCTACAAGTCGCGAAATTTCAGTATGATTGAGGCCACACGAAGCTAACTTAACGAGCTACAAGTTTGAAAAAGAACCTAAATGGAGATTCGACTTTTAAGAGGGTCCCGCGATTGCCGGAAGCTATGACATGCTACTGCTCAAAAACATCAAATTCTCGACACAGTCTGGAAGGAAAGGATCAAAGCCCTGGCTACAAGTCGCCAAATTTCAGTCTGATTGAGGCCACACGGAGCTAACTTAACGAGCTACAAGTTTAAAAAAGAATCTAAATGGAGATTCGACTTTTAAGAGGGTCTCGCGATTGCCGGAAGCTGTGACATGCTGCTGCTCAAAAACATCAAATGATCAACACATTCTGGAATGAAAGTATCAAAGCCCTGGCTACAAGTCGCGAAATTTCAGTCTGATTGAGGCCACACATAGCTAACTCAATGAGCTACAACTTTGAAAAAGAACCTTAATGGAGATTCGACTTTTAGGAGGGTCCCGCGATTGCCGGAAAATGTCACATGCTGCTGCTCAAAAACATCAAATTATCAACACAGTTTGGAATGAAAGCATCACAAACCTTCCTACAAGTCGCGAAATTTCAGTCTGATTTAGGCCACACGGAGCTAACTTAACGAGCTACAAGTTTAAAAAAGAACCTAAATGGAGATTAGACTTTTAGAAGGGTCCCGCGATTGCCGGAAGCTGTCACATGCTGCTGCTCAAAAACATCAAATTCTCAACACAGTCTGGAATGAAAGGATCACAGCCCTGGCTACAAGTCGCGAAATTTCAGTATGATTGAGGCCACACGAAGCTAACTTAACGAGCTACAAGTTTGAAAAAGAACCTAAATGGAGATTCGACTTTTAAGAGGGTCCCGCGATTGCCGGAAGCTATGACATGCTACTGCTCAAAAACATCAAATTCTCGACACAGTCTGGAAGGAAAGGATCAAAGCCCTGGCTACAAGTCGCCAAATTTCAGTCTGATTGAGGCCACACGGAGCTAACTTAACGAGCTACAAGTTTAAAAAAGAATCTAAATGGAGATTCGACTTTTAAGAGGGTCTCGCGATTGCCGGAAGCTGTGACATGCTGCTGCTCAAAAACATCAAATGATCAACACATTCTGGAATGAAAGTATCAAAGCCCTGGCTACAAGTCGCGAAATTTCAGTCTGATTGAGGCCACACATAGCTAACTCAATGAGCTACAACTTTGAAAAAGAACCTTAATGGAGATTCGACTTTTAGGAGGGTCCCGCGATTGCCGGAAAATGTCACATGCTGCTGCTCAAAAACATCAAATTATCAACACAGTTTGGAATGAAAGCATCACAAACCTTCCTACAAGTCGCGAAATTTCAGTCTGATTTAGGCCACACGGAGCTAACTTAACGAGCTACAAGTTTAAAAAAGAACCTAAATGGAGATTAGACTTTTAGAAGGGTCCCGCGATTGCCGGAAGCTGTCACATGCTGCTGCTCAAAAACATCAAATTCTCAACACAGTCTGGAATGAAAGGATCACAGCCCTGGCTACAAGTCGCGAAATTTCAGTATGATTGAGGCCACACGAAGCTAACTTAACGAGCTACAAGTTTGAAAAAGAACCTAAATGGAGATTCGACTTTTAAGAGGGTCCCGCGATTGCCGGAAGCTATGACATGCTACTGCTCAAAAACATCAAATTCTCGACACAGTCTGGAAGGAAAGGATCAAAGCCCTGGCTACAAGTCGCCAAATTTCAGTCTGATTGAGGCCACACGGAGCTAACTTAACGAGCTACAAGTTTAAAAAAGAATCTAAATGGAGATTCGACTTTTAAGAGGGTCTCGCGATTGCCGGAAGCTGTGACATGCTGCTGCTCAAAAACATCAAATGATCAACACATTCTGGAATGAAAGTATCAAAGCCCTGGCTACAAGTCGCGAAATTTCAGTCTGATTGAGGCCACACATAGCTAACTCAATGAGCTACAACTTTGAAAAAGAACCTTAATGGAGATTCGACTTTTAGGAGGGTCCCGCGATTGCCGGAAAATGTCACATGCTGCTGCTCAAAAACATCAAATTATCAACACAGTTTGGAATGAAAGCATCACAAACCTTCCTACAAGTCGCGAAATTTCAGTCTGATTTAGGCCACACGGAGCTAACTTAACGAGCTACAAGTTTAAAAAAGAACCTAAATGGAGATTAGACTTTTAGAAGGGTCCCGCGATTGCCGGAAGCTGTCACATGCTGCTGCTCAAAAACATCAAATTCTCAACACAGTCTGGAATGAAAGGATCACAGCCCTGGCTACAAGTCGCGAAATTTCAGTATGATTGAGGCCACACGAAGCTAACTTAACGAGCTACAAGTTTGAAAAAGAACCTAAATGGAGATTCGACTTTTAAGAGGTTTCCGCGATTGCCGGAAGCTATGACATGCTACTGCTCAAAAACATCAAATTCTCGACACAGTCTGGAAGGAAAGGATCAAAGCCCTGGCTACAAGTCGCCAAATTTCAGTCTGATTGAGGCCACACGGAGCTAACTTAACGAGCTACAAGTTTAAAAAAGAACCTAAATGGAGATTCGACTTTTAAGAGGGTCTCGCGATTGCCGGAAGCTGTGACATGCTGCTGCTCAAAAACATCAAATGATCAACACATTCTGGAATGAAAGTATCACAGCCCTGGCTACAAGTCGCGAAATTTAGTCTAATTGAGGCCACACGGATCTAACTCAACGAGCTACAAGTTTGAAAAAGAACCTAAATGGAGATTTGACTTTTAGGAGGGTCCCGCGATTGCCAGAAGCTGTGACATGCTGCTGCTCAAAAACATCAAATTGTCAACACAGTCTCGAATGAAAGGATCACAGCCCCGGCTACAAGTCGCGAAATTTCAATCTGATTGAGGCCACACATAGCTAACTCAATGAGCTACAACTTTGAAAAAGAACCTTAATGGAGATTCGGCTTTTAGGAGGGTCCCGCGATTGCCGGAAGCTGTGACATGCTGCTGCTCAAAAACATCAAATTCTCAACACAGTCTAGAATGAAAGGATCACAGCCCTGGCTACAAGTCGCGAAATTTCAGTCTGATTGAGGCCACACGGAGCAAACTTAACGAGCTACAAGTTTGAAAAAGAACCAAAATGGAGATTCGACTTTTAGGAGGGTCTCGCGATTGCCGGAAGCTGTGACACGCTGCTGCTCAAAAACATCAAATTCTCGACACAGTCTGGAATGAAGGGATCACGGCCCTGGCTACAAGTCGCGAAATTTCAGTATGATTGAGGCCACACGAAGCTAACTTAACGAGCTACAAGTTTGAAAAAGAACCTAAATGGAGATTCGACTTTTAAGAGGGTCCCGCGATTGCCGGAAGCTATGACATGCTACTGCTCAAAAACATCAAATTCTCGACACAGTCTGGAAGGAAAGGATCAAAGCCCTGGCTACAAGTCGCCAAATTTCAGTCTGATTGAGGCCACACGGAGCTAACTTAACGAGCTACAAGTTTAAAAAAGAACCTAAATGGAGATTCGACTTTTAAGAGGGTCTCTCGATTGCCGGAAGCTGTGACATGCTGCTGCTCAAAAACATCAAATGATCAACACATTCTGGAATGAAAGTATCAAAGCCCTGGCTACAAGTCGCGAAATTTCAGTCTGATTGAGGCCACACATAGCTAACTCAATGAGCTACAACTTTGAAAAAGAACCTTAATGGAGATTCGACTTTTAGGAGGGTCCCGCGATTGCCGGAAAATGTGACATGCTGCTGCTCAAAAACATCAAATTATCAACACAGTTTGGAATGAAAGCATCACAACCCTTCCTACAAGTCGCGAAATTTCAGTCTGATTTAGGCCACACGGAGCTAACTTAACGAGCTACAAGTTTAAAAAAGAACCTAAATGGAGATTAGACTTTTAGAAGGGTCCCGCGATTGCCGGAAGCTGTCACATGCTGCTACTCAAAAACATCAAATTCTCAACACAGTCTGGAATGAAAGGATCACAGCCCTGGCTACAAGTCGCGAAATTTCAGTCTCATTGAGGCCACACATAGCTAACTCAACGACCTACAAAGTTGAAAAAGAACCTAAATGGAGATTCGACTTTTAGGAGGGTCCCGCGATTGCCGGAAGCTGTGACATGCTGCTGCTCAAAAACATCAAATTCTCAACACAATCTAGAATGAAAGGATCACAGCCCTGGCTACAAGTCGCGAAATTTCAGGCTGATTGAGGCCACACGGAGCTAACTTAACGAGCTACAAGTTTGAAAAAGAACCTAAATGGAGATTCGACTTTTAGGAGGGTCTCGCGATTGCCTGAAGCTGTGACACGCTGCTGCTCAAAAACATCAAATTCTCGACACAGTCTGTAATGAAGGGATCACAGCCCTGGCTACAAGTCGCGAAATTTCAGTCTGATTGAGGCCACACGAAGCTAACTTAACGAGCTACAAGTTTGAAAAAGAACCTAAATGGAGATTCGACTTTTAAGAGGGTCCCGCGATTGCCGGAAGCTATGACATGCTACTGCTCAAAAACATAAAATTCTCGACACAGTCTGGAAGGAAAGGATCACTGCCCTGGCTACAAGTCGCGAAATTTCTGTCTGATTGAGGCCACACGGAGCTAACTTAACGAGCTACAAGTTTGAAAAAGAACCTAATTGGAGATTCGACTTTTAGGAGGGTCTCGCGATTGCCGGAAGCTGTGACACGCTGCTGCTCAAAAACATCAAATTCTCGACACAGTCTGGAATGAAGGGATCACGGCCCTGGCTACAAGTCGCGAAATTTCAGTATGATTGAGGCCACACGAAGCTAACTTAACGAGCTACAAGTTTGAAAAAGAACCTAAATGGAGATTCGACTTTTAAGAGGGTCCCGCGATTGCCGGAAGCTATGACATGCTACTGCTCAAAAACATCAAATTCTCGACACAGTCTGGAAGGAAAGGATCAAAGCCCTGGCTACAAGTCGCCAAATTTCAGTCTGATTGAGGCCACACGGAGCTAACTTAACGAGCTACAAGTTTAAAAAAGAACCTAAATGGAGATTCGACTTTTAAGAGGGTCTCGCGATTGCCGGAAGCTGTGACATGCTGCTGCTCAAAAACATCAAATGATCAACACATTCTGGAATGAAAGTATCAAAGCCCTGGCTACAAGTCGCGAAATTTCAGTCTGATTGAGGCCACACATAGCTAACTCAATGAGCTACAACTTTGAAAAAGAACCTTAATGGAGATTCGACTTTTAGGAGGGTCCCGCGATTGCCGGAAAATGTGACATGCTGCTGCTCAAAAACATCAAATTATCAACACAGTTTGGAATGAAAGCATCACAACCCTTCCTACAAGTCGCGAAATTTCAGTCTGATTTAGGCCACACGGAGCTAACTTAACGAGCTACAAGTTTAAAAAAGAACCTAAATGGAGATTAGACTTTTAGAAGGGTCCCGCGATTGCCGGAAGCTGTCACATGCTGCTACTCAAAAACATCAAATTCTCAACACAGTCTGGAATGAAAGGATCACAGCCCTGGCTACAAGTCGCGAAATTTCAGTCTCATTGAGGCCACACATAGCTAACTCAACGACCTACAAAGTTGAAAAAGAACCTAAATGGAGATTCGACTTTTAGGAGGGTCCCGCGATTGCCGGAAGCTATGACATGCTACTGCTCAAAAACATAAAATTCTCGACACAGTCTGGAAGGAAAGGATCACAGCCCTGGCTACAAGTCGCGAAATTTCTGTCTGATTGAGGCCACACGGAGCTAACTTAACGAGCTACAAGTTTGAAAAAGAACCTAAATGGAGATTCGACTTTTAGGAGGGTCTCGCGATTGCCGGAAGCTGTGACACGCTGCTGCTCAAAAACATCAAATTCTCGACACAGTCTGGAATGAAGGGATCACGGCCCTGGCTACAAGTCGCGAAATTTCAGTATGATTGAGGCCACACGAAGCTAACTTAACGAGCTACAAGTTTGAAAAAGAACCTAAATGGAGATTCGACTTTTAAGAGGGTCCCGCGATTGCCGGAAGCTATGACATGCTACTGCTCAAAAACATCAAATTCTCGACACAGTCTGGAAGGAAAGGATCAAAGCCCTGGCTACAAGTCGCCAAATTTCAGTCTGATTGAGGCCACACGGAGCTAACTTAACGAGCTACAAGTTTAAAAAAGAACCTAAATGGAGATTCGACTTTTAAGAGGGTCTCGCGATTGCCGGAAGCTGTGACATGCTGCTGCTCAAAAACATCAAATGATCAACACATTCTGGAATGAAAGTATCAAAGCCCTGGCTACAAGTCGCGAAATTTCAGTCTGATTGAGGCCACACGGAGCTAACTTAACGAGCTACAAGTTTAAAAAAGAACCTAAATGGAGATTCGACTTTTAAGAGGGTCTCGCGATTGCCGGAAGCTGTGACATGCTGCTGCTCAAAAACATCAAATGATCAACACATTATGGAATGAAAGTATCAAAGCCCTGGCTACAAGTCGCCAAATTTCAGTCTGATTGAGGCCACACGGAGCTAACTTAACGAGCTACAAGTTTAAAAAAGAACCTAAATGGAGATTCGACTTTTAGGAGGGTCCCGCGATTGCCGGAAGCTGTGACATGCTGCTGCTCAAAAACATCAAATTCTCAACACAGTCTAGAATGAAAGGATCACAGCCCTGGCTACAAGTCGCGAAATTTCAGGCTGATTGAGGCCACACGGAGCTAACTTAACGAGCTACAAGTTTGAAAAAGAACCTAAATGGAGATTCGACTTTTAGGAGGGTCTCGCGATTGCCGGAAGCTGTGACACGCTGCTGCTCAAAAACATCAAATTCTCGACACAGTCTGGAATGAAGGGATCACGGCCCTGGCTACAAGTCGCGAAATTTCAGTATGATTGAGGCCACACGAAGCTAACTTAACGAGCTACAAGTTTGAAAAAGAACCTAAATGGAGATTCGACTTTTAAGAGGGTCCCGCGATTGCCGGAAGCTATGACATGCTACTGCTCAAAAACATCAAATTCTCGACACAGTCTGGAAGGAAAGGATCAAAGCCCTGGCTACAAGTCGCCAAATTTCAGTCTGATTGAGGCCACACGGAGCTAACTTAACGAGCTACAAGTTTAAAAAAGAACCTAAATGGAGATTCGACTTTTAAGAGGGTCTCGCGATTGCCGGAAGCTGTGACATGCTGCTGCTCAAAAACATCAAATGATCAACACATTCTGGAATGAAAGTATCAAAGCCCTGGCTACAAGTCGCGAAATTTCAGTCTGATTGAGGCCACACGGAGCTAACTTAACGAGCTACAAGTTTAAAAAAGAACCTAAATGGAGATTCGACTTTTAAGAGGGTCTCGCGATTGCCGGAAGCTGTGACATGCTGCTGCTCAAAAACATCAAATGATCAACACATTCTGGAATGAAAGTATCAAAGCCCTGGCTACAAGTCGCCAAATTTCAGTCTGATTGAGGCCACACGGAGCTAACTTAACGAGCTACAAGTTTAAAAAAGAACCTAAATGGAGATTCGACTTTTAGGAGGGTCCCGCGATTGCCGAAAGCTGTGACATGCTGCTGCTCAAAAACATCAAATTCTCAACACAGTCTAGAATGAAAGGATCACAGCCCTGGCTACAAGTCGCGAAATTTCAGGCTGATTGAGGCCACACGGAGCTAACTTAACGAGCTACAAGTTTGAAAAAGAACCTAAATGGAGATTCGACTTTTAGGAGGGTCTCGCGATTGCCGGAAGCTGTGACACGCTGCTGCTCAAAAACATCAAATTCTCGACACAGTCTGGAATGAAGGGATCACAGCCCTGGCTACAAGTCGCGAAATTTCAGTCTGATTGAGGCCACACGAAGCTAACTTAACGAGCTACAAGTTTGAAAAAGAACCTAAATGGAGATTCGACTTTTAGGAGGGTCTCGCGATTGCCGGAAGCTGTGACACGCTGCTGCTCAAAAACATCAAATTCTCGACACAGTCTGGAATGAAGGGATCACGGCCCTGGCTACAAGTCGCGAAATTTCAGTATGATTGAGGCCACACGAAGCTAACTTAACGAGCTACAAGTTTGAAAAAGAACCTAAATGGAGATTCGACTTTTAAGAGGGTCCCGCGATTGCCGGAAGCTATGACATGCTACTGCTCAAAAACATCAAATTCTCGACACAGTCTGGAAGGAAAGGATCAAAGCCCTGGCTACAAGTCGCCAAATTTCAGTCTGATTGAGGCCACACGGAGCTAACTTAACGAGCTACAAGTTTAAAAAAGAACCTAAATGGAGATTCGACTTTTAAGAGGGTCTCGCGATTGCCGGAAGCTGTGACATGCTGCTGCTCAAAAACATCAAATGATCAACACATTCTGGAATGAAAGTATCAAAGCCCTGGCTACAAGTCGCGAAATTTCAGTCTGATTGAGGCCACACATAGCTAACTCAATGAGCTACAACTTTGAAAAAGAACCTTAATGGAGATTCGACTTTTAGGAGGGTCCCGCGATTGCCGGAAAATGTGACATGCTGCTGCTCAAAAACATCAAATTATCAACACAGTTTGGAATGAAAGCATCACAACCCTTCCTACAAGTCGCGAAATTTCAGTCTGATTTAGGCCACATGGAGCTAAGTTAACGAGCTACAAGTTTAAAAAAGAACCTAAATGGAGATTAGACTTTTAGAAGGGTCCCGCGATTGCCGGAAGCTGTCACATGCTGCTGCTCAAAAACATCAAATTCTCAACACAGTCTGGAATGAAAGGATCACAGCCCTGGCTACAAGTCGCGAAATTTCAGTCTCATTGAGGCCACACATAGCTAACTCAACGACCTACAAAGTTGAAAAAGAACCTAAATGGAGATTCGACTTTTAGGAGGGTCCCGCGATTGCCGGAAGCTGTGACATGCTCCTGCTCAAAAACATCAAATTCTCAACACAGTCTTGAATGAAAGGATCACAGCCCTAGCTACAAGTCTCGAAATTTCAGGCTGATTGAGGCCACACGGAGCTAACTTAACGAGCTACAAGTTTGAAAAAGAACCTAAATGGAGATTCGACTTTTAGGAGGGTCTCGCGATTGCCGGAAGCTGTGACACGCTGCTGCTCAAAAACATCAAATTCTCGACACAGTCTGGAATGAAGGGATCACAGCCCTGGCTACAAGTCGCGAAATTTCAGTCTGATTGAGGCCACACGAAGCTAACTTAACTAGCAACTAGTTTGAAAAAGAACCTAAATGGAGATTCGACTTTTAAGAGGGTCCCGCGATTGCCGGAAGCTATGACATGCTACTGCTCAAAAACATCAAATTCTCGACACAGTCTGGAAGGAAAGGATCACAGCCCTGGCTACAAGTCGCGAAATTTTGTCTGATTGAGGCCACACGGAGCTAACTTAACGAGCTACAAGTTTGAAAAAGAACCTAAATGGAGATTCGACTTTTAGGAGGGTCTCGCGATTGCCGGAAGCTGTGACACGCTGCTGCTCAAAAACATCAAATTCTCGACACAGTCTGGAATGAAGGGATCACGGCCCTGGCTACAAGTCGTGAAATTTCAGTATGATTGAGGCCACACGAAGCTAACTTAACGAGCTACAAGTTTGAAAAAGAACCTAAATGGAGATTCGACTTTTAAGAGGGTCCCGCGATTGCCGGAAGCTATGACATGCTACTGCTCAAAAACATCAAATTCTCGACACAGTCTGGAAGGAAAGGATCAAAGCCCTGGCTACAAGTCGCCAAATTTCAGTCTGATTGAGGCCACACGGAGCTAACTTAACGAGCTACAAGTTTAAAAAAGAACCTAAATGGAGATTCGACTTTTAAGAGGGTATCGCGATTGCCGGAATCTGTGACATGCTGCTGCTCAAAAACATCAAATGATCAACACATTCTGGAATGAAGGGATCAAAGCCCTGGCTACAAGTCGCGAAATTTCAGTCTGATTGAGGCCACACATAGCTAACTCAATGAGCTACAACTTTGAAAAAGAACCTTAATGGAGATTCGACTTTTAGGAGGGTCCCGCGATTGCCGGAAAATGTGACATGCTGCTGCTCAAAAACATCAAATTATCAACACAGTTTGGAATGAAAGCATCACAACCCTTCCTACAAGTCGCGAAATTTCAGTCTGATTTAGGCCACATGGAGCTAAGTTAACGAGCTACAAGTTTAAAAAAGAACCTAAATGGAGATTAGACTTTTAGAAGGGTCCCGCGATTGCCGGAAGTTGTCACATGCTGCTGCTCAAAAACATCAAATTCTCAACACAGTCTGGAATGAAAGGATCACAGCCCTGACTACAAGTCGCGAAATTTCAGTCTCATTGAGGCCACACATAGCTAACTCAACGACCTACAAAGTTGAAAAAGAACCTAAATGGAGATTCGACTTTTAGGAGGGTCCCGCGATTGCCGGAAGCTGTGACATGCTCCTGCTCAAAAACATCAAATTCTCAACACAGTTTAGAATGAAAGGATCACAGCCCTGGCTACAAGTCTCGAAATTTCAGGCTGATTGAGGCCACACGGAGCTAACTTAACGAGCTACAAGTTTGAAAAAGAACCTAAATGGAGTTTCGACTTTGAGGAGGGTCTCGCGATTGCCGGAAGCTGTGACACGCTGCTGCTCAAAAACATCAAATTCTCGACGCAGTCTGGAATGAAGGGATCACAGCCCTGGCTACAAGTCGCGAAATTTCAGTCTGATTGAGGCCACACGAAGCTAACTTAACGAGCAACAAGTTTGAAAAAGAACCTAAATGGAGATTCGACTTTTAGGAGGGTCCCGCGATTGCCGGAAGCTGTGACATGCTGCTGCTCAAAAACATCAAATTCTCAACACAGTCTAGAATGAAAGGATCACAGCCCTGGCTACAAGTCGCGAAATTTCAGTCTGATTGAGGCCACACGGAGCAAACTTAACGAGCTACAAGTTTGAAAAAGAACCTAAATGGAGATTCGACTTTTAGGAGGGTCTCGCGATTGCCGGAAGCTGTGACACGCTGCTGCTCAAAAACATCAAATTCTCGACACAGTCTGGAATGAAGGGATCACGGCCCTGGCTACAAGTCGCGAAATTTCAGTATAATTGAGGCCACACGAAGCTAACTTAACGAGCTACAAGTTTGAAAAAGAACCTAAATGGAGATTCAACTTTTAAGAGGGTCCCGCGATTGCCGGAAGCTATGACATGCTACTGCTCAAAAACATCAAATTCTCGACACAGTCTGGAAGGAAAGGATCAAAGCCCTGGCTACAAGTCGCCAAATTTCAGTCTGATTGAGGCCACACGGAGCTAACTTAACGAGCTACAAGTTTAAAAAAGAACCTAAATGGAGATTCGACTTTTAAGAGGGTCTCGCGATTGCCGGAAGCTGTGACATGCTGCTGCTCAAAAACATCAAATGATCAACACATTCTGGAATGAAAGTATCAAAGCCCTGGCTACAAGTCGCCAAATTTCAGTCTGATTGAGGCCACACGGAGCTAACTTAACGAGCTACAAGTTTAAAAAAGAACCTAAATGGAGATTCGACTTTTAAGAGGGTCTCGCGATTGCCGGAAGCTGTGACATGCTGCTGCTCAAAAACATCAAATGATCAACACATTCTGGAATGAAAGTATCAAAGCCCTGGCTACAAGTCGCGAAATTTCAGTCTGATTGAGGCCACACATAGCTAACTCAATGAGCTACAACTTTGAAAAAGAACCTTAATGGAGATTCGACTTTTAGGAGGGTCCCGCGATTGCCGGAAAATGTGACATGCTGCTGCTCAAAAACATCAAATTATCAACACAGTTTGGAATGAAAGCATCACAACCCTTCCTACAAGTCGCGAAATTTCAGTCTGATTTAGGCCACATGGAGCTAAGTTAACGAGCTACAAGTTTAAAAAAGAACCTAAATGGAGATTAGACTTTTAGAAGGGTCCCGCGATTGCCGGAAGCTGTCACATGCTACTGCTCAAAAACATCAAATTCTCGACACAGTCTGGAAGGAAAGGATCAAAGCCCTGGCTACAAGTCGCCAAATTTCAGTCTGATTGAGGCCACACGGAGCTAACTTAACGAGCTACAAGTTTAAAAAAGAACCTAAATGGAGATTCGACTTTTAAGAGGGTCTCGCGATTGCCGGAAGCTGTGACATGCTGCTGCTCAAAAACATCAAATGATCAACACATTCTGGAATGAAAGTATCACAGCCCTGGCTACAAGTCGCGAAATTTAGTCTAATTGAGGCCACACAGATCTAACTCAACGAGCTACAAGTTTGAAAAAGAACCTAAATGGAGATTTGACTTTTAGGAGGGTCCCACGATTGCCAGAAGCTGTGACATGCTGCTGCTCAAAAACATCAAATTGTCAACACAGTCTCGAATGAAAGGATCACAGCCCCGGCTACAAGTCGCGAAATTTCAATCTGATTGAGGCCACACATAGCTAACTCAATGAGCTACAACTTTGAAAAAGAACCTTAATGGAGATTCGACTTTTAGGAGGGTCCCGCGATTGCCGGAAGCTGTGACATGCTGCTGCTCAAAAACATCAAATTCTCAACACAGTCTAGAATGAAAGGATCACAGCCCTGGCTACAAGTCGCGAAATTTCAGTCTGATTGAGGCCACACGGAGCAAACTTAACGAGCTACAAGTTTGAAAAAGAACCTAAATGGAGATTCGACTTTTAGGAGGGTCTCGCGATTGCCGGAAGCTGTGACACGCTGCTGCTCAAAAACATCAAATTCTCGACACAGTCTGGAATGAAGGGATCACGGCCCTGGCTACAAGTCGCGAAATTTCAGTATAATTGAGGCCACACGAAGCTAACTTAACGAGCTACAAGTTTGAAAAAGAACCTAAATGGAGATTCAACTTTTAAGAGGGTCCCGCGATTGCCGGAAGCTATGACATGCTACTGCTCAAAAACATCAAATTCTCGACACAGTCTGGAAGGAAAGGATCAAAGCCCTGGCTACAAGTCGCCAAATTTCAGTCTGATTGAGGCCACACGGAGCTAACTTAACGAGCTACAAGTTTAAAAAAGAACCTAAATGGAGATTCGACTTTTAAGAGGGTCTCGCGATTGCCGGAAGCTGTGACATGCTGCTGCTCAAAAACATCAAATGATCAACACATTCTGGAATGAAAGTATCAAAGCCCTGGCTACAAGTCGCGAAATTTCAGTCTGATTGAGGCCACACATAGCTAACTCAATGAGCTACAACTTTGAAAAAGAACCTTAATGGAGATTCGACTTTTAGGAGGGTCCCGCGATTGCCGGAAAATGTGACATGCTGCTGCTCAAAAACATCAAATTATCAACACAGTTTGGAATGAAAGCATCACAACCCTTCCTACAAGTCGCGAAATTTCAGTCTGATTTAGGCCACACGGAGCTAACTTAACGAGCTACAAGTTTAAAAAAGAACCTAAATGGAGATTAGACTTTTAGAAGGGTCCCGCGATTGCCGGAAGCTGTCACATGCTGCTGCTCAAAAACATCAAATTCTCAACACAGTCTGGAATGAAATGATCACAGCCCTGGCTACAAGTCGCGAAATTTCAGTCTCATTGAGGCCACACATAGCTAACTCAACGATCTACAAAGTTGAAAAAGAACCTAAATGGAGATTCGACTTTTAGGAGGGTCCCGCGATTGCCGGAAGCTGTGACATGCTTCTGCTCAAAAACATCAAATTCTCAACACAGTCTAGAATGAAAGGATCACAGCCCTGGCTACAAGTCGCGAAATTTCAGTCTGATTGAGGCCACACGGAGCTAACTTAACGAGCTACAAGTTTGAAAAAGAACCTAAATGGAGATTCGACTTTTAGGAGGGTCTCGCGATTGCCGGAAGCTGTGACACGCTGCTGCTCAAAAACATCAAATTCTCGACACAGTCTGGAAAGAAGGGATCACGGCCCTGGCTACAAGTCGCGAAATTTCAGTATGATTGAGGCCACACGAAGCTAACTTAACGAGCTACAAGTTTGAAAAAGAACCTAAATGGAGATTCGACTTTTAAGAGGGTCCCGCGATTGCCGAAATCTATGACATGCTACTGCTCAAAAACATCAAATTCTCGACACAGTCTGGAAGGAAAGGATCAAAGCCCTGGCTACAAGTCGCCAAATTTCAGTCTGATTGAGGCCACACGGAGCTAACTTAACGAGCTACAAGTTTAAAAAAGAACCTAAATGGAGATTCGACTTTTAAGAGGGTCTCGCGATTGCCGGAAGCTGTGACATGCTGCTGCTCAAAAACATCAAATGATCAACACATTCTGGAATGAAAGTATCACAGCCCTGGCTACAAGTCGCGAAATTTAGTCTAATTGAGGCCACACGGATCTAACTCAACGAGCTACAAGTTTGAAAAAGAACCTAAATGGAGATTTGACTTTTAGGAGGGTCCCGCGATTGCCAGAAGCTGTGACATGCTGCTGCTCAAAAACATCAAATTCTCAACACAGTCTGGAATGAAAGGATCACAGCCCTGGCTACAAGTCGCGAAATTTCAATCTGATTGAGGCCTCACATAGCTAACTTAACGAGCTACAACTTTGAAAAAGAACATATATGGAGATTCGACTTTTAGGAGGGTCCAGCGATTGCCGGAAAATGTGACATGCTGCTGCTCAAAAACATAAAATTCTCGACACAGTCTGGAAGGAAAGGATCACAGCCCTGGCTACAAGTCGCGAAATTTCAGTCTGATTGAGGCCACACGGAGCTAACCTAACGAGCTACAAGTTTGAAAAAGAACCTAAATGGAGATTCGACTTTTAGGAGGGTCTCGCGATTGCCGGAAGCTGTGACACGCTGCTGCTCAAAAACATCAAATTCTCGACACAGTCTGGAATGAAGGGATCACGGCCCTGGCTACAAGTCGCGAAATTTCAGTATGATTGAGGCCACACATAGCTAACTCAACGACCTACAAAGTTGAAAAAGAACCTAAATGGAGATTCGACTTTTAGGAGGGTCCCGCGATTGCCGGAAGCTGTGACATGCTGCTGCTCAAAAACATCAAATTCTCAACACAGTCTAGAATGAAAGGATCACAGCCCTGGCTACAAGTCGCCAAATTTCAGTCTGATTGAGGCCACACGGAGCTAACTTAACGAGCTACAAGTTTAAAAAAGAACCTAAATGGAGATTCGACTTTTAAGAGGGTCTCGCGATTGCCGGAAGCTGTGACATGCTGCTGCTCAAAAACATCAAATGATCAACACATTCTGGAATGAAAGTATCAAAGCCCTGGCTACAAGTCGCCAAATTTCAGTCTGATTGAGGCCACACGGAGCTAACTTAACGAGCTACAAGTTTAAAAAAGAACCTAAATGGAGATTCGACTTTTAAGAGGGTCTCGCGATTGCCGGAAGCTGTGACATGCTGCTGCTCAAAAACATCAAATGATCAACACATTCTGGAATGAAAGTATCAAAGCCCTGGCTACAAGTCGCGAAATTTCAGTCTGATTGAGGCCACACATAGCTAACTCAATGAGCTACAACTTTGAAAAAGAACCTTAATGGAGATTCGACTTTTAGGAGGGTCCCGCGATTGCCGGAAAATGTGACATGCTGCTGCTCAAAAACATCAAATTATCAACACAGTTTGGAATGAAAGCATCACAACCCTTCCTACAAGTCGCGAAATTTCAGTCTGATTTAGGCCACAGGGAGCTAAGTTAACGAGCTACAAGTTTAAAAAAGAACCTAAATGGAGATTAGACTTTTAGAAGGGTCCCGCGATTGCCGGAAGCTGTCACATGCTACTGCTCAAAAACATCAAATTCTCGACACAGTCTGGAAGGAAAGGATCAAAGCCCTGGCTACAAGTCGCCAAATTTCAGTCTGATTGAGGCCACACGGAGCTAACTTAACGAGCTACAAGTTTAAAAAAGAACCTAAATGGAGATTCGACTTTTAAGAGGGTCTCGCGATTGCCGAAAGCTGTGACATGCTGCTGCTCAAAAACATCAAATGATCAACACATTCTGGAATGAAAGTATCACAGCCCTGGCTACAAGTCGCGAAATTTAGTCTAATTGAGGCCACACAGATCTAACTCAACGAGCTACAAGTTTGAAAAAGAACCTAAATGGAGATTTGACTTTTAGGAGGGTCCCACGATTGCCAGAAGCTGTGACATGCTGCTGCTCAAAAACATCAAATTGTCAACACAGTCTCGAATGAAAGGATCACAGCCCTGGCTACAAGTCGCCAAATTTCAGTCTGATTGAGGCCACACGGAGCTAACTTAACGAGCTACAAGTTTAAAAAAGAACCTAAATGGAGATTCGACTTTTAAGAGGGTCTCGCGATTGCCGAAAGCTGTGACATGCTGCTGCTCAAAAACATCAAATGATCAACACATTCTGGAATGAAAGTATCACAGCCCTGGCTACAAGTCGCGAAATTTCAATCTGATTGAGGCCACACATAGCTAACTCAATGAGCTACAACTTTGAAAAAGAACCTTAATGGAGATTCGACTTTTAGGAGGGTCCCGCGATTGCCGGAAGCTGTGACATGCTGCTGCTCAAAAACATCAAATTCTCAACACAGTCTAGAATGAAAGGATCACAGCCCTGGCTACAAGTCGCGAAATTTCAGTCTGATTGAGGCCACACGGAGCAAACTTAACGAGCTACAAGTTTGAAAAAGAACCTAAATGGAGATTCGACTTTTAGGAGGGTCTCGCGATTGCCGGAAGCTGTGACACGCTGCTGCTCAAAAACATCAAATTCTCGACACAGTCTGGAATGAAGGGATCACGGCCCTGGCTACAAGTCGCGAAATTTCAGTATAATTGAGGCCACACGAAGCTAACTTAACGAGCTACAAGTTTGAAAAAGAACCTAAATGGAGATTCAACTTTTAAGAGGGTCCCGCGATTGCCGGAAGCTATGACATGCTACTGCTCAAAAACATCAAATTCTCGACACAGTCTGGAAGGAAAGGATCAAAGCCCTGGCTACAAGTCGCCAAATTTCAGTCTGATTGAGGCCACACGGAGCTAACTTAACGAGCTACAAGTTTAAAAAAGAACCTAAATGGAGATTCGACTTTTAAGAGGGTCTCGCGATTGCCGGAAGCTGTGACATGCTGCTGCTCAAAAACATCAAATGATCAACACATTCTGGAATGAAAGTATCAAAGCCCTGGCTACAAGTCGCGAAATTTCAGTCTGATTGAGGCCACACATAGCTAACTCAATGAGCTACAACTTTGAAAAAGAACCTTAATGGAGATTCGACTTTTAGGAGGGTCCCGCGATTGCCGGAAAATGTGACATGCTGCTGCTCAAAAACATCAAATTATCAACACAGTTTGGAATGAAAGCATCACAACCCTTCCTACAAGTCGCGAAATTTCAGTCTGATTTAGGCCACACGGAGCTAACTTAACGAGCTACAAGTTTAAAAAAGAACCTAAATGGAGATTAGACTTTTAGAAGGGTCCCGCGATTGCCGGAAGCTGTCACATGCTGCTGCTCAAAAACATCAAATTCTCAACACAGTCTGGAATGAAAGGATCACAGCCCTGGCTACAAGTCGCGAAATTTCAGTCTCATTGAGGCCACACATAGCTAACTCAACGATCTACAAAGTTGAAAAAGAACCTAAATGGAGATTCGACTTTTAGGAGGGTCCCGCGATTGCCGGAAGCTGTGACATGCTTCTGCTCAAAAACATCAAATTCTCAACACAGTCTAGAATGAAAGGATCACAGCCCTGGCTACAAGTCGCGAAATTTCAGTCTGATTGAGGCCACACGGAGCTAACTTAACGAGCTACAAGTTTGAAAAAGAACCTAAATGGAGATTCGACTTTTAGGAGGGTCTCGCGATTGCCGGAAGCTGTGACACGCTGCTGCTCAAAAACATCAAATTCTCGACACAGTCTGGAAAGAAGGGATCACGGCCCTGGCTACAAGTCGCGAAATTTCAGTATGATTGAGGCCACACGAAGCTAACTTAACGAGCTACAAGTTTGAAAAAGAACCTAAATGGAGATTCGACTTTTAAGAGGGTCCCGCGATTGCCGAAATCTATGACATGCTACTGCTCAAAAACATCAAATTCTCGACACAGTCTGGAAGGAAAGGATCAAAGCCCTGGCTACAAGTCGCCAAATTTCAGTCTGATTGAGGCCACACGGAGCTAACTTAACGAGCTACAAGTTTAAAAAAGAACCTAAATGGAGATTCGACTTTTAAGAGGGTCTCGCGATTGCCGGAAGCTGTGACATGCTGCTGCTCAAAAACATCAAATGATCAACACATTCTGGAATGAAAGTATCACAGCCCTGGCTACAAGTCGCGAAATTTAGTCTAATTGAGGCCACACGGATCTAACTCAACGAGCTACAAGTTTGAAAAAGAACCTAAATGGAGATTTGACTTTTAGGAGGGTCCCGCGATTGCCAGAAGCTGTGACATGCTGCTGCTCAAAAACATCAAATTCTCAACACAGTCTGGAATGAAAGGATCACAGCCCTGGCTACAAGTCGCGAAATTTCAATCTGATTGAGGCCTCACATAGCTAACTTAACGAGCTACAACTTTGAAAAAGAACATATATGGAGATTCGACTTTTAGGAGGGTCCAGCGATTGCCGGAAAATGTGACATGCTGCTGCTCAAAAACATAAAATTCTCGACACAGTCTGGAAGGAAAGGATCACAGCCCTGGCTACAAGTCGCGAAATTTCAGTCTGATTGAGGCCACACGGAGCTAACCTAACGAGCTACAAGTTTGAAAAAGAACCTAAATGGAGATTCGACTTTTAGGAGGGTCTCGCGATTGCCGGAAGCTGTGACACGCTGCTGCTCAAAAACATCAAATTCTCGACACAGTCTGGAATGAAGGGATCACGGCCCTGGCTACAAGTCGCGAAATTTCAGTATGATTGAGGCCACACATAGCTAACTCAACGACCTACAAAGTTGAAAAAGAACCTAAATGGAGATTCGACTTTTAGGAGGGTCTCGCGATTGCCGGAAGCTGTGACACGCTGCTGCTCAAAAACATCAAATTCTCGACACAGTCTGGAATGAAGGGATCACGGCCCTGGCTACAAGTCGCGAAATTTCAGTATGATTGAGGCCACACGAAGCTAACTTAACGAGCTACAAGTTTGAAAAAGAACCTAACTGGAGATTCGACTTTTAAGAGGGTCCCGCGATTGCCGGAAGCTATGACATGCTACTGCTAAAAAACAACAAATTCTCGACACAGTCTGGAAGGAAAGGATCACAGCCCTGGCTACAAGTCGCGAAATTTCAGTCTGATTGAGGCCACACGGAGCTAACTTAACGAGCTACAAGTTTGAAAAAGAACCTAAATGGAGATTCGACTTTTAGGAGGGTCTCGCGATTGCCGGAAGCTGTGACACGCTGCTGCTCAAAAACATCAAATTCTCGACACAGTCTGGAATGAAGGGATCACAGCCCTGGCTACAAGTCGCGAAATTTCAGTATGATTGAGGCCACACATAGCTAACTCAACGACCTACAAAGTTGAAAAAGAACCTAAATGGAGATTCGACTTTTAGGAGGGTCCCGCGATTGCCGGAAGCTATGACATGCTGCTGCTCAAAAACATCAAATTCTCAACACAGTCTAGAATGAAAGGATCACAGCCCTGGCTACAAGTCGCGAAATTTCAGTCTGATTGAGGCCACACGGAGCTAACTTAACGAGCTACAAGTTTGAAAAAGAACCTAAATGGAGATTCGACTTTTAGGAGGGTCTCGCGATTGCCGGAAGCTGTGACACGCTGCTGCTCAAAAACATCAAATTCTCGACACAGTCTGGAATGAAGGGATCACAGCACTGGCTACAAGTCGCGAAATTTCAGTCTGATTGAGGCCACACGAAGCTAACTTAACGAGCTACAAGTTTGAAAAAGAAACAAAATGGAGATTCGACTTTTAAGAGGGTCCCGCGATTGCCGGAAGCTATGACATGCTACTGCTCAAAAACATAAAATTCTCGACACAGTCTGGAAGGAAAGGATCACAGCCCTGGCTACAAGTCGCGAAATTTCAGTATGATTGAGGCCACACGAAGCTAACTTAACGAGCTACAAGTTTGAAAAAGAACCTAAATGGAGATTCGACTTTTAAGAGGGTCCCGCGATTGCCGGAAGCTATGACATGCTACTGCTCAAAAACATCAAATTCTCGACACAGTCTGGAAGGAAAGGATCACAGCCCTGGCTACAAGTCGCGAAATTTCAGTCTGATTGAGGCCACACGGAGCTAACTTAACGAGCTACAAATTTGAAAAAGAACCTAACTGGAGATTCGACTTTTAGGAGGGTCTCGCGATTGCCGGAAGCTGTGACACGCTGCTGCTCAAAAACATCAAATTTTCGACACAGTCTGGAATGAAGGGATCACAGCCCTGGCTACAAGTCGCGAAATTTCAGTCTGATTGAGGCCACACGAAGCTAACTTAACGAGCTACAAGTTTGAAAAAGAAACTAAATGGAAATTCGACTTTTAAGAGGGTCCCGCGATTGCCGGAAGCTATGACATGCTACTGCTCAAAAACATAAAATTCTCGACACAGTCTGGAAGGAAAGGATCACAGCCCTGGCTACAAGTCGCGAAATTTCAGTCTGATTGAGGCCACACGGAGCTAACTTAACGAGCTACAAGTTTGAAGAAGAACCTAAATGGAGATTCGACTTTTAGGAGGGTCTCGCGATTGCCGGAAGCTGTGACACGCTGCTGCTCAAAAACATCAAATTCTCGACACAGTCTGGAATGAAGGGATCACGGCCCTGGCTACAAGTCGCGAAATTTCAGTATGATTGAGGCCACACGAAGCTAACTTAACGAGCTACAAGTTTGAAAAAGAACCTAAATGGAGATTCGACTTTTAAGAGGGTCCCGCGATTGCCGGAAGCTATGACATGCTACTGCTCAAAAACATAAAATTCTCGACACAGTCTGGAAGGAAAGGATCACAGCCCTGGCTACAAGTCGCGAAAGTTCAGTCTGATTGAGGCCACACGGAGCTAACTTAACGAGCTACAAGTTTGAAAAAGAACCTAAATGGAGATTCGACTTTTAGGAGGGTCTCGCGATTGCCGGAAGCTGTGACACGCTGCTGCTCAAAAACATCAAATTCTCGACACAGTCTGGAATGAAGGGATCACGGCCCTGGCTACAAGTCGCGAAATTTCAGTATGATTGAGGCCACACATAGCTAACTCAACGACCTACAAAGTTGAAAAAGAACCTAAATGGAGATTCGACTTTTAGGAGGGTCCCGCGATTGCCGGAAGCTGTGACATGCTGCTGCTCAAAAACATCAAATTCTCAACACAGTCTAGAATGAAAGGATCACAGCCCTGGCTACAAGTCGCGAAATTTCAGTCTGATTGAGGCCACACGGAGCTAACTTAACGAGCTACAAGTTTGAAAAAGAACCTAAATGGAGATTCGACTTTTAGGAGGGTCTCGCGATTGCCGGAAGCTGTGACACGCTGCTGCTCAAAAACATCAAATTCTCGACACAGTCTGGAATGAAGGGATCACATCCCTAGCTACAAGTCGCGAAATTTCAGTCTGATTGAGGCCACACGAAGCTAACTTAACGAGCTACAAGTTTGAAAAAGAAACTAAATGGAGATTCGACTTTTAAGAGGGTCCCGCGATTGCCGGAAGCTATGACATGCTACTGCTCAAAAACATAAAATTCTCGACACAGTCTGGAAGGAAAGGATCACAGCCCTGGCTACAAGTCGCGAAATTTCAGTCTGATTGAGGCCACACGGAGCTAACTTAACGAGCTACAAGTTTGAAAAAGAACCTAAATGGAGATTCGACTTTTAGGAGGGTCTCGCGATTGCCGGAAGCTGTGACACGCTGCTGCTCAAAAACATCAAATTCTCGACACAGTCTGGAATGAAGGGATCACGGCCCTGGCTACAAGTCGCGAAATTTCAGTATGATTGAGGCCACACGAAGCTAACTTAACGAGCTACAAGTTTGAAAAAGAACCTAAATGGAGATTCGACTTTTAAGAGGGTCCCGCGATTGCCGGAAGCTGTGACACGCTGCTGCTCAAAAACATCAAATTCTCGACACAGTCTGGAATGAAGGGATCACAGCCCTGGCTACAAGTCGCGAAATTTCAGTCTGATTGAGGCCACACGAAGCTAACTTAACGAGCTACAAGTTTGAAAAAGAAACTAAATGGAGATTCGACTTTTAAGAGGGTCCCGCGATTGTCGGAAGCTATGACATGCTACTGCTCAAAAACATCAAATTCTCGACACAGTCTGGAAGGAAAGGATCAAAGCCCTGGCTACAAGTCGCCAAATTTCAGTCTGATTGAGGACACACGGAGCTAACTTAACGAGCTACAAGTTTAAAAAAGAACCTAAATGGAGATTCGACTTTTAAGAGGGTCTCGCGATTGCCGGAAGCTGTGACATGCTGCTGCTCAAAAACATCAAATGATCAACACATTCTGGAATGAAAGTATCAACGCCCTGGCTACAAGTCGCGAAATTTCAGTCTGATTGAGGCCACACATAGCTAACTCAATGAGCTACAACTTTGAAAAAGAACCTTAATGGAGATTCGACTTTTAGGAGGGTCCCGCGATTGCCGGAAAATGTGACATGCTGCTGCTCAAAAACATCAAATTATCAACACAGTTTGGAATGAAAGCATCACAACCCTTCCTACAAGTCGCGAAATTTCAGTCTGATTTAGACCTCACGGAGCTAACTTAACGAGCTACAAATTTAAAAAAGAACCTAAATGGAGATTAGACTTTTAGAAGGGTCCCGCGATTGCCGGAAGCTGTCACATGCTGCTGCTCAAAAACATCAAATTCTCAACACAGTCTGGAATGAAAGGATCACAGCCCTGGCTACAAGTCGCGAAATTTCAGTCTCATTGAGGCCACACATAGCTAACTCAACGACCTACAAAGTTGAAAAAGAACCTAAATGGAGATTCGACTTTTAGGAGGGTCCCGCGATTGCCGGAAGCTGTGACATGCTGCTGCTCAAAAACATCAAATTCTCAACACAGTCTAGAATGAAAGGATCACAGCCCTGGCTACAAGTCGCGAAATTTCAGTCTGATTGAGGCCACACGGAGCTAACTTAACGAGCTACAAGTTTGAAAAAGAACCTAAATGGAGATTCAACTTTTAGGAGGGTCTCGCGATTGCCGGAAGCTGTGACACGCTGCTGCTCAAAAACATCAAATTCTCGACACAGTCTGGAATGAAGGGATCACGGCCCTGGCTACAAGTCGCTAAATTTCAGTATGATTGAGGCCACACGAAGCTAACTTAACGAGCTACAAGTTTGAAAAAGAACCTAAATGGAGATTCGACTTTTAAGAGGGTCCCGCGATTGCCGAAAGCTATGACATGCTACTGCTCAAAAACATCAAATTCTCGACACAGTCTGGAAGGAAAGGATCAAAGCCCTGGCTACAAGTCGCCAAATTTTAGTCTGATTGAGGCCACACAGAGCTAACTTAACGAGCTACAAGTTTAAAAAAGAACCTAAATGGAGATTCGACTTTTAAGAGGGTCTCGCGATTGCCGGAAGCTGTGACATGCTGCTGCTCAAAAACATCAAATGATCAACACATTCTGGAATGAAAGTATCACAGCCCTGGCTACAAGTCGCGAA
Source organism: Lotus japonicus (assembly GCF_012489685.1). Classification (NCBI taxonomy): domain Eukaryota; kingdom Viridiplantae; phylum Streptophyta; class Magnoliopsida; order Fabales; family Fabaceae; genus Lotus; species Lotus japonicus. The sequence goes on from NC_080041.1 coordinate 184,459, forward strand.
ATTTAGTCTAATTGAGGCCACACGGATCTAACTCAACGAGCTACAAGTTTGAAAAAGAACCTAAATGGAGATTTGACTTTTAGGAGGGTCCAGCGATTGCCGGAAGCTGTGACATGCTGCTGCTCAAAAACATTAAATTCTCGACACAGTCTGGAAGGAAAGGATCACAGCCCTGGCTACAAGTCGCGAAATTTCAGTCTGATTGAGGCCACACGGAGCTAACTTAACGAGCTACAAGTTTGAAAAAGAACCTAAATGGAGATTCGACTTTTAGGAAGGTCTCGCGATTCCCGGAAGCTGTGACACGCTGCTGCTCAAAAACATCAAATTCTCGACACAGTCTGGAATGAAGGGATCACGGCTCTGGCTACAAGTCGCGAAATTTCAGTATGATTGAGGCCACACGAAGCTAACTTAACGAGCTACAAGTTTGAAAAAGAACCTAAATGGAGATTCGACTTTTAAGAGGGTCCCGCGATTGCCGGAAGCTATGACATGCTACTGCTCAAAAACATCAAATTCTCGACACAGTCTGGAAGGAAAGGATCAAAGCCCTGGCTACAAGTCGCCAAATTTTAGTCTGATTGAGGCCACACGGAGCTAACTTAACGAGCTACAAGTTTAAAAAAGAACCTAAATGGAGATTCGACTTTTAAGAGGGTCTCGCGATTGCCGGAAGCTGTGACATGCTGCTGCTCAAAAACATCAAATGATCAACACATTCTGGAATGAAAGTATCAAAGCCCTGGCTACAAGTCGCGAAATTTCAGTCTGATTGAGGCCACACATAGCTAACTCAATGAGCTACAACTTTGATAAAGAACCTTAATGGAGATTCGACTTTTAGGAGGGTCCCGCGATTGCCGGAAAATGTGACATGCTGCTACTCAAAAACATCAAATTATCAACACAGTTTGGAATGAAAGCATCACAACCCTTCCTACAAGTCGCGAAATTTCAGTCTGATTTAGGCCACACGGAGCTAACTTAACGAGCTACAAGTTTAAAAAATAACCTAAATGGAGATTAGACTTTTAGAAGGGTCCCGCGATTGCCGGAAGCAGTCACATGCTGCTGCTCAAAAACATCAAATTCTCAACACAGTCTGGAATGAAAGGATCACAGCCCTGGCTACAAGTCGCGAAATTTCAGTCTCATTGAGGCCACACATAGCTAACTCAACGACCTACAATGTTGAAAAAGAACCTAAATGGAGATTCGACTTTTAGGAGGGTCCCGCGATTGCCGGAAGCTGTAACATGCTGCTGCTAAAAAACATCAAATTCTCAACACAGTCTAGAATGAAAGGATCACAGCCCTGGCTACAAGTCGCGAAATTTCAGTCTGATTGAGGCCACACGGAGCTAACTTAACGAGCTACAAGTTTGAAAAAGAACCTAAATGGAGATTCGACTTTTAGGAGGGTCTCGCGATTGCCGGAAGCTGTGACACGCTGCTGCTCAAAAACATCAAATTCTCGACACAGTCTGGAATGAAGGGATCACAGCCCTGGCTACAAGTCGCGAAATTTCAGTCTGATTGAGGCCACACGAAGCTAACTTAACGAGCTACAAGTTTGAAAAAGAACCTAAATGGAGATTCGACTTTTAAGAGGGTCCCGCGATTGCCGGAAGCTATGACATGCTACTGCTCAAAAACATAAAATTCTCGACACAGTCTGGAAGGAAAGGATCAAAGCCCTGGCTACAAGTCGCCAAATTTCAGTCTGATTGAGGCCACACGGAGCTAACTTAACGAGCTACAAGTTTAAAAAAGAACCTAACTGGGGATTCGACTTTTAAGAGGGTCTCGCGATTGCCGGAAGCTGTGACATGCTGCTGCTCAAAAACATCAAATGATCAACACATTCTGGAATGAAAGTATCACAGCCCTGGCTACAAGTCGCGAAATTTAGTCTAATTGAGGCCACACGGATCTAACTCAACGAGCTACAAGTTTGAAAAAGAACCTAAATGGAGATTTGACTTTTAGGAGGGTCCAGCGATTGCCGGAAGCTGTGACATGCTGCTGCTCAAAAACATTAAATTCTGGACACAGTCTGGAAGGAAAGGATCACAGCCCTGGCTACAAGTCGCGAAATTTCAGTCTGATTGAGGCCACACGGAGCTAACTTAACGAGCTACAAGTTTAAAAAAGAACCTAAATGGAGATTCGACTTTTAAGAGGGTCTCGCGATTGCCGGAAGCTGTGACATGCTGCTGCTCAAAAACATCAAATGATCAACACATTCTGGAATGAAAGTATCACAGCCCTGGCTACAAGTCGCGAAATTTAGTCTAATTGAGGCCACACGGATCTAACTCAACGAGCTACAAGTTTGAAAAAGAACCTAAATGGAGATTTGACTTTTAGGAGGGTCCAGCGATTGCCGGAAGCTGTGACATGCTGCTGCTCAAAAACATTAAATTCTCGACACAGTCTGGAAGGAAAGGATCACAGCCCTGGCTACAAGTCGCGAAATTTCAGTCTGATTGAGGCCACACGGAGCTAACTTAACGAGCTACAAGTTTGAAAAAGAACCTAAATGGAGATTCGACTTTTAGGAAGGTCTCGCGATTCCCGGAAGCTGTGACACGCTGCTGCTCAAAAACATCAAATTCTCGACACAGTCTGGAATGAAGGGATCACGGCCCTGGCTACAAGTCGCGAAATTTCAGTATGATTGAGGCCACACGAAGCTAACTTAACGAGCTACAAGTTTGAAAAAGAACCTAAATGGAGATTCGACTTTTAAGAGGGTCCCGCGATTGCCGGAAGCTATGACATGCTACTGCTCAAAAACATCAAATTCTCGACACAGTCTGGAAGGAAAGGATCAAACCCCTGGCTACAAGTCGCCAAATTTTAGTCTGATTGAGGCCACACGGAGCTAACTTAACGAGCTACAAGTTTAAAAAAGAACCTAAATGGAGATTCGACTTTTAAGAGGGTCTCGCGATTGCCGGAAGCTGTGACATGCTGCTGCTCAAAAACATCAAATGATCAACACATTCTGGAATGAAAGTATCAAAGCCCTGGCTACAAGTCGCGAAATTTCAGTCTGATTGAGGCCACACATAGCTAACTCAATGAGCTACAACTTTGATAAAGAACCTTAATGGAGATTCGACTTTTAGGAGGGTCCCGCGATTGCCGGAAAATGTGACATGCTGCTACTCAAAAACATCAAATTATCAACACAGTTTGGAATGAAAGCATCACAACCCTTCCTACAAGTCGCGAAATTTCAGTCTGATTTAGGCCACACGGAGCTAACTTAACGAGCTACAAGTTTAAAAAAGAACCTAAATGGAGATTAGACTTTTAGAAGGGTCCCGCGATTGCCGGAAGCTGTCACATGCTGCTGCTCAAAAACATCAAATTCTCAACACAGTCTGGAATGAAAGGATCACAGCCCTGGCTACAAGTCGCGAAATTTCAGTCTCATTGAGGCCACACATAGCTAACTCAACGACCTACAATGTTGAAAAAGAACCTAAATGGAGATTCGACTTTTAGGAGGGTCCCGCGATTGCCGGAAGCTGTGACATGCTGCTGCTCAAAAACATCAAATTCTCAACACAGTCTAGAATGAAAGGATCACAGCCCTGGCTACAAGTCGCGAAATTTCAGTCTGATTGAGGCCACACGGAGCTAACTTAACGAGTTACAAGTTTGAAAAAGAACCTAAATGGAGATTCGACTTTTAGGAGGGTCTCGCGATTGCCGGAAGCTGTGACACGCTGCTGCTCAAAAACATCAAATTCTCGACACAGTCTGGAATGAAGGGATCACAGCCCTGGCTACAAGTCGCGAAATTTCAGTCTGATTGAGGCCACACGAAGCTAACTTAACGAGCTACAAGTTTGAAAAAGAACCTAAATGGAGATTCGACTTTTAAGAGGGTCCCGCGATTGCCGGAAGCTATGACATGCTACTGCTCAAAAACATAAAATTCTCGACACAGTCTGGAAGGAAAGGATCAAAGCCATGGCTACAAGTCGCAAATTTCAGTCTGATTGAGGCCACACGGAGCTAACTTAACGAGCTACAAGTTTAAAAAAGAACCTAACTGGGGATTCGACTTTTAAGAGGGTCTCGCGATTGCCGGAAGCTGTGACATGCTGCTGCTCAAAAACATCAAATGATCAACACATTCTGGAATGAAAGTATCACAGCCCTGGCTACAAGTCGCGAAATTTAGTCTAATTGAGGCCACACGGATCTAACTCAACGAGATACAAGTTTGAAAAAGAACCTAAATGGAGATTCGAGTTTTAGGAGGGTCCCGCGATTGCCAGAAGCTGTGACATGCTGCTGCTCAAAAACATCAAATTCTCAACACAGTCTGGAATGAAAGGATCACAGCCCTGGCTACAAGTCGAGAAATTTCAATCTGATTGAGGCCACACATAGCTAACTCAATGAGCTACAACTTTGAAGAAGAACATAAATGGAGATTCGACTTTTAGGAGGGTCCCGCGATTGCAGGAAGCTGTGACATGCTGCTGCTCAAAAACATCAAATTCTCGACACAGTCTGGAAGGAAAAGATCAAAGCCCTGGCTACAAGTCGCGAAATTTCAGTCTGATTGAGGCCACACATAGCTAACTCAACGAGCTACAACTTTGAAAAAGAACCTTAATGGAGATTCGACTTTTAGGAGGGTCCCGCGATTGCCGGAAGCTGTCACATGCTGCTGCTCAAAAACATCAAATTCTCAACACAGTCTGGAATGAAAGGATCACAGCCCTGGCTACAAGTCGAGAAATTTCAATCTGATTGAGGCCACACATAGCTAACTCAACGAGCTACAACTTAGAAAAAGAACATAAATGGAGATTCGACTTTTAGGAGGGTCCCGCGATTGCCGGAAGCTGTGACATGCTGCTGCTCCAAAACATCAAATTCTCGACACAGTCTGGAAGGAAAAGATCAAAGCCCTGGCTACAAGTCGCGAAATTTCAGTCTGATTGAGGCCACACATAGCTAACTCAATGAGCTACAACTTTGAAAAAGAACCTTAATGGAGATTCGACTTTTAGGAGGGTCCCGCGATTGCCGGAAAATGTGACATGCTGCTGCTCAAAAACATCAAATTATCAACACAATTTGGAATGAAAGCATCACAACCCTTCCTACAAGTCGCGAAATTTCAGTCTGATTTAGGCCACACGGAGCTAACTTAACGAGCTACAAGTTTAAAAAAATTTCTAAATGGAGATTCGACTTTTAGGAGGGTCCCGCGATTGCCGGAAGCTGTCACATGCTGCTGCTCAAAAACATCAAATTCTCAACACAGTCTGGAATGAAAGGATCACAGCCCTGGCTACAAGTCGCGAAATTTCAGTCTCATTGAGGCCACACATAGCTAACTCAACGACCTACAAAGTTGAAAAAGAACCTAAATGGAGATTCGACTTTTAGGAGGGTCCCGCGATTGCCGAAAGCTGTGACATGCTGCTGCTCAAAAACATCAAATTCTCAACACAGTCTAGAATGAAAGGATCACAGCCCTTGCTACAAGTCGCGAAATTTCAGTCTGATTGAGGCCACACGGAGCTAACTTTACGAGCTACAAGTTTGAAAAAGAACCAAAATGGAGATTCGACTTTTAGGAGGGTCTCGCGATTGCCTGAAGCTGTGACACGCTGCTGCTCAAAAACATCAAATTCTCGACACAGTCTGGAATGAAGGGATCACGGCCCTGGCTACAAGTCGCGAAATTTCAGTCTGATTGAGGCCACACGGAGCTAACTTCACGAGCTACAAGTTTGAAAAAGAACCTAAATGGAGATTCGAGTTTTAAGAGGGTCCCGCGATTGCCGGAAGCTATGGCATGCTACTGCTCAAAAACATCAAATTCTCGACACAGTCTGGAAGGAAAGGATCAAAGACCTGGCTACAAGTCGCCAAATTTCAGTCTGATTGAGGCCACACGGAGCTAACTTAACGAGCTACAAGTTTAAAAAAGAACCTAAATGGAGATTCGACTTTTAAGAGGGTCTCGCGATTGCCGGAAGCTGTGACATGCTGCTGCTCAAAAACATCAAATGATCAACACATTCTGGAATGAAAGTATCACAGCCCTGGCTACAAGTCGCGAAATTTAGTCTAATTGAGGCCACACGGATCTAACTCAACGAGCTACAAGTTTGAAAAAGAACCTAAATGGAGATTCGAGTTTTAGGAGGGTCCCGCGATTGCCAGAAGCTGTGACATGCTGCTGCTCAAAAACATCAAATTCTCAACACAGTCTGGAATGAAAGGATCACAGCCCTGGCTACAAGTCAAGAAATTTCAATCTGATTGAGGCCACACATAGCTAACTCAATGAGCTACAACTTTGAAGAAGAACATAAATGGAGATTCGACTTTTAGGAGGGTCCCGCGATTGCCGGAAGCTGTGACATGCTGCTGCTCAAAAACATCAAATTCTCGACACAGTCTGGAAGGAAAAGATCAAAGCCCTGGCTACAAGTCGCGAAATTTCAGTCTGATTGAGGCCACACATAGCTAACTCAACGAGCTACAACTTTGAAAAAGAACCTTAATGGAGATTCGACTTTTAGGAGGGTCCCGCGATTGCCGGAAGCTGTCACATGCTGCTGCTCAAAAACATCAAATTCTCAACACAGTCTGGAATGAAAGGATCACAGCCCTGGCTACAAGTCGAGAAATTTCAATCTGATTGAGGCCACACATAGCTAACTCAACGAGCTACAACTTAGAAAAAGAACATAAATGGAGATTCGACTTTTAGGAGGGTCCCGCGATTGCCGGAAGCTGTGACATGCTGCTGCTCAAAAACATCAAATTCTCGACACAGTCTGGAAGGAAAAGATCCAAGCCCTGGCTACAAGTAGCGGAATTTCAGTCTGATTGAGGCCACACATAGCTAACTCAATGAGCTACAACTTTGAAAAAGAACCTTAATGGAGATTCGACTTTTAGGAGGGTCCCGCGATTGCCGGAAGCTGTGACATGCTGCTGCTCAAAAACATCAAATTATCAACACAGTTTGGAATGAAAGCATCACAACCCTTCCTACAAGTCGCGAAATTTCAGTCTGATTTAGGCCACACGGAGCTAACTTAACGAGCTACAAGTTTAAAAAAGAACCTAAATGGAGATTCGACTTTTAGGAGGGTCCCGCGATTGCCGGAAGATGTCACATGCTGCTGCTCAAAAACATCAAATTCTCAACACAGTCTGGAATGAAAGGATCACAGCCCTGGCTACAAGTCGCGAAATTTCAATCTGATTGAGGCCACACATAGCTAACTTAACGAGCTACAACTTTGAAAAAGAACATAAATGGAGATTCGACTTTTAGGAGGGTCCCGCGATTGCCGGAAGCTGTGACATGCTGCTGCTCAAAAACATCAAATTCTCGACACAGTCTGGAAGGAATGTGGACTGGGCGGGACATAAAGAATGATCATGCCCGCCCAAATCAAGCAATCAGACGAACGAAATCAGCCTTGCGGGATTCACAGAATAACATTGAATTCCGCCCGTCCTTTAGATAGGCCCACACGCCAGCTGGAAGATTCCTTTAGATTTGTCTTATATGTATAAAGGCTTGGGCCCCGGTTGTCAGGCCCAAGTACAGCAAAAGTCCACATCATGATCATTCCCTCTATAAAAGGAGAGGTCAACACCTTGTAAAAAGGACCTTTTTGAACATTTAATGAGAATATTCCTTTTGTGATATTTTTAGTACTCTGCTAGGGTTTACTTTCTGTCAGTCTTCTACGTCAGATCTCCCTAGTACAGAATATTGGCGCCGTCTGTGGGGATTGAATTCTTTTTTAAGCATGTGAAGAATGGGGCCGCTTTGTCACCCGCCATTGGCAAGAAACGTGACAAGGCGGACATTCGTCCTGTCAAACGTTGAACCTCCTTTACACTTGTTGGGCTTTTCATCTCCAAGATCGCCCTTCCCTTGTCATGATTCACTTCTATTCCTCTTGATGTCAACATAAATCCCAAGAACTTTCCTCCCTGGATCCCAAAAGAACACTTCTCAGGATTCAACTTCATTTGATATGTTCTTAATTGAGTAAACGCTTCTTTGAGATCGCCGCCATGATCACTAGCCCTGGCGGACTTTACAATCATGTCGTCCACATATACCTCCATATTCCTGCCCACTTGTTTTGAAAAAAATTTATCCATGAGTCATTGGTATGTAGCTCCTGCATTCTTCAAACCAAAAGGCATTGTCTTGTAGCAATAATTCGCCTGATTGGTCATAAATGCTGTACTTTCCTCGTCCGAGGGATGCATCATGATTTGATTGTAGCCCGAGTAAGCATCTATGAGACTTAAAAGTTCATTCCCGGAAGCTCCATCCACAAGCTTATCAACATTGGGAAGTGGATACGAATCTTTGGGGCACACTTTGTTCAAGCTTGTGTAATTCGTGCACATTCGCCATTTCCCATTGGCTTTTTTGACCATCACAACATTGGCGAGCCATGTTGGGTACTGCACCTCACGGATGAAGCTAGCCTTGATCAGTTTCTCAGTTTCTAATTGTACAGCCTTGTTCTTTTCTTCACTCATTCTTCGCCTTGGTTGGATTATTGGGGTCGCCCCTGGTCATATGGCCAGTTTGTGAGTGATCACATTGGGGTCAATCCCTGGTACATCATTGATGGTCCATGCAAAGAGATCCAAGTTATCCCCCAGCAGGGTGATCAATTTTTCCTCTTGCTCCTTTGTTAAACTGCTACCAATTTTTAAAAATTTATCCTTAATTTGTACTTGCTTGGTTTCCTCCAGAGGTTGTGGCGGAAATCATCAGCATCGTCTCTTGGATCCAAACTAAATCCCTCTTGTGGAAAGATTTCCGTGATTCTGTGACTTTCTTTGGCGGCCTTACACCCATAGAGCGCCACACTTCTCAAATAACATTCTCTTGCTGCATTTTGGTCCACATGTAATACCCCAACCTTTCCATTGCAGGCTGGATATTTAACAGTCAAATGAGCAGTTGAAATGACCGCACAAAGCTTGTTGAGGGTGTCTCGCCCCAAGAGTACATTGTAATTGGCTCTGCACGCCAAGACTAAGTATTTTACTTGAAATTTCTTTACAAACTCTCCTTCGCCAAAGGCAGTTGGTATTTCCACATATCCCCGAACAGTGACACGGTCCCCTGTGAATCCTACCAAGGTTCCTTTGTACGGCCTCAAGTCTGATTCTTTTAGCCCCAGGCGATCAAAGGCATCTCCATAAATGATATCCGCCGAAGACCCCTGGTCTAAAAACACTTTCTTCGTCACATAATTGTTAACCCTGATTGTTACCACAATTGGATCGTTGTCATGGGGAATCACATGTGCAAAGTCCTGAGGGGTAAATATGAAGGGGAGTGATTCACCCAACACTCTCTTTCGCTTGCCTCATGTACTGAGTGTACTGCCGCCACATAGCGTTTTCTAGCCCTACTTGAAATGGCACCCCCGCCAAATCCTCCTGCAATAGATGAACATTCCCCAACACGATCGCCCAACTCTTCAACTATTTCCTTGCCTTTGCCTTTGTCCCCTTGGGTGATCCTAGCGACCTCTGGCGTTGCTGTGTCTTTAACGAAGTTTGCCAAATGACCAGCCTTAATCAAACGATCAATTTCCCGCCTTAAGTTCCAACAATTATCTGTCGTATGTCCCAACGCTTTATGGTACTCGCACCACCTATTGGTATCCACATTAGCTGGCGGCCGCCGTGGTGGTGGCGGATACTGCACAACGTTTGTCTGCCCAACTGCCCTTAAAATGGTACTTAAGGGTGCATTCAACTTAGTGAGTGGCGCTGGAGTTGGCGGAGCACCATGCTGACCAGTTGTGGCTGCAGTGGGACCTTGAGAATTTCTGTGCCATGTATTCTGAAATCCGGGTTTGGAGTTTTGATATGGTCCTGGTCTTGGTACACGAGGGGTTTACGCTACCCTGGTCTCCTTCCCCGCCTTGGGTTTCTCCTGCGAAACACCGCCAGATTGAGACTGCTTGCGTCCTTCCTCTCTTTCTTGTTTCTTCTGATCATCTTGTTCAATCAATATGAATTCCTGAACACGAGCACGAAGATCCATCATATCCTTCGTCGGTCGCCTTGTTAGGTCTCGATTCAGATCTCCTGCCCGAAGGCCATTTTTGAACGATGCCAAGCATACATCCGGGTTATCCTCCTCCAACTGTACCGCCATCTTACTGAAGCGTGCCATGTAGGTTTTTAATTTCTCGCCTGGTTGCTGATGTATGCTGATAAGATCAAACATTGTTGCTTTTGTGGTTTTATTGGCAGAGAATTGAGTTAAAAATTTCGTGGACAAATCAGTAAAATTGTCAATGGAGAAGGGCGGTTGGCGGATGAACCATTGCATCGCCATCCCCTTGAACGTTGATGGTAACAACCTACACTTCACCTCATCTGTTGCTCCTCCAATAACCATTTTCGTGTTAAAGTAACGCAAGTGTTCCATGGGGTCAGATTCGCCTGAAAAGGCATCCAACGCCATCGTTTGCAGATGCTTTGGTATGCCCACCCTTGTGATGGCGGGAACAAAAGGCTGGAATTCCACAACGTCCTCGGCCTCGAGCCGTTGTTCTTGCTTATAGTCTTGTCGCTGAGTTAAATACTGCACCTGGGCTTGCAACTGCTCGTTCTGGCTTTGTACTTTTTGCAAAGTTTCCAACATTTGTTGCAAGGCCGCCGGAGTGATTCCCATCACCACCTCTGGTGCTTTTCTCGGAACGCTGGTTTTGAGGTCATCCCGATTTACATATTCAGGCGGCGCTGATCGTTGCCTGACTTCTGGATCTGATCTAGCTATCAGATCTGAAGGTCTCCCCGGAGCTGCATTCACCAACGACACCGGTGACTGCGCCACTGAGCGAACCCCCTCCGAAGAAGCCTCCTGCTCCGGCTCTTGAGGTACTTCTCGGTTGTTATATCGTCCACCGTCGCGGCCGCCGTGACGACCACCACCTCTCCGGCGATGATCGCGGCGGCCCACGCCACACGAACGAGTTTCCATGGATCTTAAATCTCACCTTCTATGTCAAGTAATAGATCGAGGTAAGACCCACAGACGGCGCCAAGACTCAAGGAGAGTGGGTCCTATCTGTGGATGGATCCTCTAATAACACTGGAAGTGGGGCTGGGATAACAATTGAAAGCCCAGATAAAATGATCATAGAGCAATCTCTAAAGTTTGAGTTCAAGGCGAGCAACAATCAATCCGAATATGAGGCTTTAATCGCCGGCTTAAGGTTAGCTATTGAGTTAGGCGTTCAAAAGTTATTCATCAAAGGCGATTCGCAGTTAGTGGTTAAGCAGGTGCAGGGCGAATATCAAGTGAAGGATCCGCAACTCTCTAAATATTTGGAGGTTGTGCGCAGATTAATGATGGAGGTCAAAGACATTAGGATAGAACATGTCCCGAGGAGCCAAAATGAGAGGGCTGATGTGCTAGCAAAATTGGCAAGTACAGGGCGATTAGGCAATTACCAAACAGTCATTCAGGAGACCCTGCCTCGCCCAAGTATTGATCTAGTGGAAGTGAAATTCAAAGCAGTAAAGTCAATAATTGAAGGCGAGCCTTCATGGATGGAGTCAATCAAGATTTTTCTACAGAACCCTCCACAGGATGACGATCTGAACACAAGGGCAAAACGCAGAGAGGCCAGTTTTTACACGCTAGTGGATGGGGAATTGTATCGGCGGGGGATCATGTCTCCCATGCTCAAATGTGTTGACATCAAGGACGCCCATGGAATAATGGCGGAAGTCCATGAAGGTGTGTGTTCCAGCCATATCGGCGGGAGATCCTTGGCAGTAAAAGTTTTGAGAGCAGGATTTTATTGGACGAAAGAAGGACTGTGTGGAGTATGTTAAGAAATGTGAAAAATGTCAAGTCTTCTCTGACTTACACAAGGCTCCGCCGGAGGAATTAACAACCATGATGGCGCCTTGGCCATTCGCTATGTGGGGGACAGACATTTTGGGACCATTCCCGGTAGCGAAGGCACAAATGAAGTATATCATCGTGGCGGTTGATTACTTCACTAAGTGGATAGAAGCCGATGCAGTGGCGACTATCACAGCCGCCAAGGTCAGGAACTTCCTGTGGCGAAGGATTGTTTGTAGATTTGGGGTCCCCATGGCATTCGTAATGGATAACGGAACCCAATTCACAAGTAGTGTTACCCGGGAATTTTGTGCAGAAATGGGAATCGAGATGCGATTTGCCTCTGTAGAACATCCACAAACCAATGGGCAGGCTGAGTCGGCTAACAAGGTTATCCTAAAAGGTTTAAAGAAGAAACTGGATGAGGCAAAGGGGCTTTGGGCGGAGGAACTACCAAGCGTTCTTTGGGCATACAACACCACTGAACAGTCAAGCACAAAGGAAACCCCGTATCGTTTAACTTATGGGACTGACGCCATGCTCCGAGTAGAAATAGAAAACCAAAGTTGGCGAGTAGCTCGGTTCAATGAGAATGACAACGGGGAAAATCTGATAGCAAATCTAATTATGTTGCCGGAGGAACAACGGGAGGCACACATAAGGAATGAGGCGGGGAAAGTGAAGGTTGCAAGAAAATTCTCAACGAAAGTAGTGCCAAGAAAGATGAGGGTAGGAAACTTAGTGCTCCGAAAAAATACAATACCTGACAAACACAACAAACTTTCGCCCAATTGGGGCGGGCCGTACAGAATTATAGGCGATGTTGGAGGAGGAGCTTATAAGTTGGAACAACTAAACGGTCAAAAGGTTCCACGAACATGGAACGCCTCTCATCTAAAGCAGTATTTTAGTAAAAAAAAAAAAAAAAAAAAAAAAAAAAAAAAAAAAAAAACAACAACAACAAAGGTGAATGAAGTCGCACTCTTTTTCCCTTTCTTTGGAAAGGTTTTTAATGAGGCGACATATGTAATGAAGGGACAATTATTCCCATGTGAAAGAAAATTAATGAAAAGGTTATTTCAACAAGTTACTTTTCAAATTTTTTAATTTATATTACGAGTTTATGCAAGGTAAATCGTATCAAGGTATATAATACCGCGAATAAACCTTTCGGAATAAGAAAGTATCGCCATCGAATATTAGAAAGCCTTGGCAATTCTAGTGGCCACTAGAAACCAAGCCTCGTCGAAAAATCGGCTAAGGTATGTAAACCTAAGTAACAACAAAAGTTGGTAACAACTCAAGGTAACAACGAATGAACTTAAAACGATCTTCTTTAAAGGAGAGAAAAGGGGGGCGACGCCCATACATGATTTGGAATTATAACAACAGGGCAATGCCCAAAGCAAAATTTTAACTTCATAAAATAAAAACAGAAATTCAAGCCAGGTTCTCATTGTTGGCGTCGTTGCCCTGGCTTGTCCCAGCTTGAGGGTCCTCCTTCTCTTGATCATCGTTCTTGTGCTGCTCATTCCCATCCTCGGCATCTTCTTCAGGCTCGCTTTCATCACCGAATTGAGGAAGGAGGTCGAGGCTAACCTCATCATCGCCGACCACTTGGCCATCCTTAATGTCCTTCAAATAGCCAATGCGGGAGAGATCAAAGCCTGGCTCAACCACACTTATCTGCTCTTTGGCCGCCAAGAAACCTTGAGCAAATTGGAGTGAGGCGCGCCCCAAAATAGAAGCATTCAGACGATCATACTTCTTTTCCAGCTTTTGATACTTGGCCTGAACTGCAGTATGTTTGTCGTTGATGGTTTCTTTCAGAGACTTGGTCTTTTGAAGGAGCAGGTCCGAAGCCGCCAAGTCGTCAGTTAACTTAGCGCACTTCTCTTCAGCAGATTTCAGCTTTTTGTTGGCAGCCTCAGCGTCAGCCTTAGCTCGCTCATATGCGGCCTTGTAATCGGCTGCCTTCTTTTCAAAGCGGTTCTTGGTTGAAATCAACTCCTTCACACACTGAGCCATCCCCGCCACAGTGCTGGCGGCAGAAAGGGCGTGATGGATCGCTACTGAAGCAATGTTGGGGGGGCCCTGACCAGAAACATCCTTATGGATCCGATTGTCAAAAGTACGGGTCATAAAGTCCAGCCCGTTGAAGTGAGGATCAGATAAGTTCAGCAAAGGGGGAGAGGCCTCGCCACCAATAGCTGAGCTAGGGCCAGCTTGGCCAAACGGAGTTGGCGGGCGGTTGATAATGCTTGAGTCTTGGTGGGGTGGCGGGACGTTGTCGTTCCCTTTCTTTTTTTCCGCCGGGTTACTTTTAGAAGCTAAACCGGCTGGATCAAGTGTGGATTGATGAAGAGGTCTGTTGCCAGCAGCACTTGAAGTCTTTTGGCGCTTTGGGTCCCTGATGTTGTCAGAGCCCGAAGCGCCGTCATTTTTCTTCTTTTGCTCAGCCTCGGCGATCCTCTTCTTCGCCGCCGCAGTAGACTGGGCGAGGTATTCCTTCATCTTGATGGGGTTTGCATCAACCTTGCTTTTTCCCATCGTGGCTGCATGGAAAGCATCAATTAGGCGAGGTACATGAACAAAAAGAAAAACAAGTTGTGCAAAAATTATAAACTTACTAAAAAATTGATTTAAAGTGCCGGATTTTGACGCTTCAATCAAGTCATGACCAGAGATTACTGGTAATGTGCGGAGGTAATCGGCGATGGCCTGCTCGGATTCATCCAAGGCGTCGTATGAAACGGATATTTTTCGGCGAGGGTTTTTTGTCCAGTAAAAAGGGAAGAGAGGGTTATTGTCGGAATCTCGAAATAAGTTATTCATTTCAGGTGACTCCATAACTTTGAAGTATTTTTTCTGCCACACTTTATAATGGCTTTTAAGGGCGGTGAATCGGCTCATGTTCTTGCGGGCCAAAAGGGGAACCCACTTGACAGATGTAGGTTTTGTGGTGACTGTCTTATAGAAAAGGAAAAACAAGGGATAGGTGGGAGTGCAACTCAAATAATCACAGAGAATTTCAAAGCAGCGAATAAAACCCCAGGCGTTGGGCTGGAGTTGACAAGGCGCCACATTCAGAAAAGAAAGAACGTGACATATAAAAGGCGAGAAGGGAAGCTTGATATTCAAGTCCAAGAAGAAATAACCATAAACAAAAAAGAAATCAGGCGATTCATCGGCTGGTTCTCTGCGCAAAAGAACACAGTCATCCTCGCCACATGGAAGAACATTTAGCAGGTGATCTTCGTTATTAGAGGTGGCGGGATTTATCTTTGTAAACCCTTGAGAAGATATTCGAAGAGAGCTGATGCTTCCAATACTACCCCAGATGGAGCGCCAAAGACACTTATCTTCAACTAAATGCGCGTTGGAACGCCATTCGGGCGAGGACAAATCTCCATTAGAGAAGAGAATAGAATCAACGGAGCCGGCGGGACCGGAATCCTCGTGAGTGGAAGGCGAGGAATGAATTTCGATAACGGTGGGGGCAGAAACTTCCCCCTCCGTAGAAGGTGAAGTGAGTTCTAAAGAAGAAATGCTAAAATTTTGCGTCGACATACTGGGTAATTTCATAAAAATAAAAAAGAAGATGAACAGGTCCAAAACAAAAAAGGAAGAAGACGAACAGTGTCAAGAAAAGAGAAAGAGGAAGGACTCACCGGAGGAAGAAGTGGAGGATTGAGTAAAGAGGACGTCGGCAATGGGGGAGCACCGCGCAATGACGACGGCCGGAGTGAGAAAGGTTCACCGGAGAACAAAGAAGAGAGTGAAAGCTGCGATGAAAAGTTTTCAGAACAAAAGTTTCCAGAAAAGTGAAAAGTGAAAGGTGAAAAGGGTATTTATAGAAGAAAAAGGAAGAGAGAGAACGAGTGGGAAAGATCATGAAGGGTCGTGGGATCGTGGGATTTGAAATTTGAAAAGGTATGAAACGAAAAGACGTAACTCCTCGAGACGCACAACTGCATTTATGGCAAATGATAACAAAATCCCGGAAAAGAAGGATACGTGCGTCAGTTGAAAAGACGTGTTGACGGGTGTGATAACGGCGATGTATCAACAGAGATAAAAATGGCGACGTAGAAAGGAACATGAAAATGGCGAGAAATCATAAGCAAGAATGTGACAACAGGCGTGCAATCACAAAGACCAGCTGTACGCACATCAAAGGGCGACCAATCGGGGTAGCCTACAAAGCAACACATTAAGACATTTCGACTTGAGAAACCTGAGCCTCATGTCTTGGGGGCATGTGGACTGGGCGGGACATAAAGAATGCTCATGCCCGCCCAAATCAAGCAATCAGACGAACGAAATAAGCCTTGGCGGGATTCACAGAATAACATTGAATTCCGCCCGTCCTTTAGATAGGCCCACACGCCAGCTGGAAGATTCCTTTAGATTTGTCTTATATGTCTAAAGGCTTGGGCCCCGGTTGTCAGGCCCAAGTACAGCAAAAGTCCACATCATGATCATTCCCTCTATAAAAGGAGAGGTCAACACCTTGTAAAAAGGACCTTTTTGAACATTTAATGAGAATATTCCTTTTGTGATATTTTTAGTACTCTGCTAGGGTTTACTTTCTGTCAGTCTTCTACGTCAGATCTCCCTAGTACAGAACAGAAAGGATAAAAGCCCTGGCTACAAGTCGCGAAATTTCAGTCTGATTGAGGCCACACATAGCTAACTCAACGAGCTACAACTTTTAAAAAGAACCTAAATGGAGATTTGACTTTTAGGAGGGTCCCACGATTGCCGAAAGCTGTGACATGCTGCTGCTCAAAAACATCAAATTCTCGACACAGTCTGGAATGAAAGGATCACAGCCCTGGCTACAAGTCGCGAAATTTCAGTCTAATTGAGGCCACACGGAGCTAACTTAACGATCTACAAGTTTGAAAAAGAACCCAAATGGAGATTCGACTTTTAGGAGGGTCCCGCGATTGCCGGAAGCTGTGACATGCTGCTGCTCAAAAACATCAAATTCTCAACACAGTCTGGAATGAAAGGATCACAGCCCTGGCTACAAGTCGCAAAATTTCAATCTGATTGAGGCCACACATAGCTAACTCAACGAGCTACAAATTTGAAAAAAAACCTAAATGGAGATTCGACTTTTAGGAGGGTCCCGCGATTGCCGGAAGCTGTGACATGCTGCTGCTCAAAAACATCAAATTCTCAACACAGTCTGGAATGAAAGGATCCCAGCCCTGGCTACAAGTCGCGAAATATTAGTCTGATTGAGGCCACACATACCTAACTCAACGAGCTACAACTTTGAAAAAGAACATAAATGGAGATTCGACTTTTAGGAGGGTCCCGCGATTGCCGGAAGCTGTGACATGTTGCTGCTGAAAAACATCAAATTCTCGACACAGTCTGGAAGGAAAGGATCAAAGCCCTGGCTCGCGAAATTTCAGTCTGATTGAGGCCACACATTGCTAACTCAACGAGCTACAACTTTGAAAAAGAACCTAAATGGAGATTCGACTTTTAGGAGGGTCCCGCGATTGCCGGAAGTTGTGACATGTTGCTGCTCAAAAACATCAAATTCTCAACACAGTCTGGAATGAAAGGATCACAGCCCTGGCTACAAGTCGTGAAATTTCAATCTGATTGAGGCTACACATAGCTAACTCAACGAGCTACAACTTTGAAAAAGAACATAAATGGAGATTCGACTTTTAGGAGGGTCCCGCGATTGCCGGAAGCTGTGACATGCTACTGCTCAAAAACCTCAAATTCTCGACACAGTCTGGAAGGAAAGGATCAAAGCCCTGGCTACAAGTCGCGAAATTTCAGTCTGATTGAGGCCACACATAGCTAACTCAACGAGCTACAACTTTGAAAAAGAACATAAATGGAGATTCGACTTTTAGGAGGGACCCGCGATTGCAAGAAGATGTGACATGCTGCTGCTCAAAAACATCAAATTCTCGACACAGTCTGGAATGAAAGGATCACAGCCCTGGCTACAAGTCGCGAAATTTTAGTCTGATTGAGGCCACACGGAGCTAACTTAACGAGCTACAAGTTTGAAAAAGAACCTAAATGGAGATTCGACTTTTAAGAGGGTCCCGCGATTGCCGGAAGCTGTGACATGCTACTGCTCAAAAACATCAAATTCTCGACACAGTCTTGAAGGAAAGGATCAAAGCCCTGGCTAAAAGTCGCCAAATTTCAGTCTGATTGAGGCCACACGGAGCTAACTTAACGAGCTACAAGTTTGAAAAAGAACCTAAATGGAGATTCGACTTTTAAGAGGGTCTCGCGATTGCCGGAAGCTATGACATGCTGCTGCTCAAAAACATCAAATTATCAACACATTCTGGAATGAAAGTATCACAGCCCTGGCTACAAGTCACGAAATTTAGTCTAATTGAGGCCACACGGATCTAACTCAACGAGCTACAAGTTTGAAAAAGAACATAAATGGAGATTCGACTTTTAGGAGGGTCCCGCGATTGCCGGAAGTTGTGACATGCTGTTGCTCAAAAACATCAAATTCTCAACACAGTCTGGAATGAAAGGATCACAGCCCTGGCTACAAGTCGCGAAATTTCAATCTGATTGAGGCCACACATAGCTAACTCAACGAGCTACAACTTTGAAAAAGAACATATATGGAGATTGGACTTTTAGGAGGGTCCCACGATTGCCGGAAGCTGTGACATGCTGCTGCTCAAAAACATCAAATTCTCGACACAGTCTGGAAGGAAAGGATCAAAGCCCTGGCTACAAGTCGCGAAATTTCAGTCTGATTGAGGCCACACATAGCTAACTCAACGAGCTATAACTTTTAAAAAGAACCTAAATGGAGATTTGACTTTTAGGAGGGTCCCGCGATTGCCGAAAGCTGTGACATGCTGCTGCTCAAAAACATCAAATTCTCGACACAGTCTGGAATGAAAGGATCACAGCCCTGGCTACAAGTCGTGAAATTTCAGTCTAATTGAGGCCACACGGAGCTAACTTAACGATCTACAAGTTTGAAAAAGAACCCAAATGGAGATTCGACTTTTAGGAGGGTCCCGCGATTGCCGGAAGCTGTGACATGCTGCTGCTAAAAAACATCAAATTCTAAACACAGTCTGGAATGAAAGGATCACAGCCCTGGCAACAAGTCGCGAAATTTCAATCTGATTGAGGCCACACATAGCTAACTCAACGAGCTACAAATTTGAAAAAAAAAAACCTAAATGGAGATTCGACTTTTAGGAGGGTCCCGCGATTGCCGGAAGCTGTGACATGCTGCTGCTCAAAAACATCAAATTATCAACACATTCTGGAATGAAAGTATCACAGCCCTAGCTACAAGTCGCGAAATTTAGTCTGATTGAGGCCACACGGATCTAACTCAACGAGCTACAAGTTTGAAAAAGAACCTATATGGAGATTCGACTTTGAGGAGGGTCCCGCGATTGCCGGAAGCTGTGACACGCTACTGCTCAAAAACATCAAATTCTCGACACAGTCTGGAATTAAGGGATCACGGCCCTGGCTACAAGTCGCGAAATTTCAGTCTGATTGAGGTCACACGGAGCTAACTTAACGAGCTACAAGTTTGAAAAAGAACCTAAATGGAGATTCGACTTTTAAGAGGGTCTCGCGATTGCCGGAAGCTGTGACATGCTACTGCTCAAAAACATCAAATTCTCGACACAGTCTGGAAGGAAAGGATCAAAGCCCTGGCTACAAGTCGCCAAATTTCAATCTGATTGAGGCCACACGGAGCTAACTTAACGAGCTACAAGTTTGAAAAAGAACCTAAATGGAGATTCGACTTTTAAGAGGGTCTCGCGATTGCCGGAAGCTGTGACATGCTGCTGCTTAAAAACATCAAATGATCAACACATTCTGGAATGAAAGTATCACAGCCCTGGCTATAAGTCGCGAAATTTAGTCTAATTGAGGCCACACGGATCTAACTCAACGAGCTACAAGTTTGAAAAAGAACCTAAATGGAGATTCGACTTTTAGGAGGGTCCCGCGATTGCCAGAAGCTGTGACATGCTGCTGCTCAAAAACATCAAATTCTCAACACAGTCTGGAAGGAAAGGATCAAATCCCTGGCTCACGAAATTTCAGTCTGATTGAGGCCACACATTCCTAACTCAACGAGCTACAACTTTGAAAAAGAACCTAAATGGAGATTCGACTTTTAGGAGGGTCCCGCGATTGCCGGAAGTTGTGACATGCTGCTGCTCAAAAACATCAAATTCTCAACACAGTCTGGAATGAAAGGATCACAGCCCTGGCTACAAGTCGCGAAATTTCAATCTGATTGAGGCCACACATAGCTAACTCCACGAGCTACAACTTTGAAAAAGAACATATATGGAGATTGGACTTTTAGGAGGGTCCCGCGATTGCCGGAAGCTGTGACGTACTGCTGCTCAAAAACATCAAATTCTCGACACAGTCTGGAATGAAAGGATCACAGCCCTGGCTACAAGTCGCGAAATTTCAGTCTAATTGAGGCCACACGGAGCTAACTTAACGATCTACAAGTTTGAAAAAGAACCCAAATGGAGATTCGACTTTTAGGAGGGTCCCGCGATTGCCGGAAGCTGTGACATGCTGCTGCTCAAAAACATCAAATTCTCAACACAGTCTGGAATGAAAGGATCACAGCCTTGGCAACAAGTCGCGAAATTTCAATCTGATTGAGGCCACACATAGCTAACTCAACGAGCTACAAATTTGAAAAAAAACCCTAAATGGAGATTCGACTTTTAGGAGGGTTCCGCGATTGCCGGAAGCTGTGACATGCTGCTGCTCAAAAACATCAAATTATCAACACATTCGGGAATGAAAGTATCACAGCCCTGGCTACAAGTCGCGAAATTTAGTCTAATTGAGGCCACACGGATCTAACTCAACGAGCTACAAGTTTGAAAAAGAACCTAAATGGAGATTCGACTTTTAGGAGGGTCCCGCGATTGCCAGAAGCTGTGACATGCTGCTGCTCAAAAACATCAAATTCTCAACACAGTCTGGAAGGAAAGGATAAAAGCCCTGGCTCGCGAAATTTCAGTCTGATTGAGGCCACACATTCCTAACTCAACGAGCTACAACTTTGAAAAAGAACCTAAATGGAGATTCGACTTTTAGGAGGGTCCCGCGATTGCCGGAAGTTGTGACATGCTGCTGCTCAAAAACATCAAATTCTCAACACAGTCTGGAATGAAAGGATCACAGCCCTGGCTACAAGTCGCGAAATTTCAATCTGATTGAGGCCACACATAGCTAACTCAACGAGCTACAACTTTGAAAAAGAACATATATGGAGATTGGACTTTTAGGAGGGTCCCGCGATTGCCGGAAGCTGTGACATGCTGCTGCTCAAAAACATCAAATTCTCGACACAGTCTGGAAGGAAAGGATCAAAGCCCTGGCTACAAGTCGCGAAATTTCAGTCTGATTGAGGCCACACATAGCTAACTCAACAAGCTACAACTTTTAAAAAGAACCTAAATGGAGATTTGACTTTTACGAGGGTCCCGCGATTGCCGGAAGCTGTGACATGCTGCTGCTCAAAAACATCAAATTCTCGACACAGTCTGGAATGAAAGGATCACAGCCCTGGCTACAAGTCTCGAAATTTCAGTCTGATTGAGGCCACACATTCCTAACTCAACGAGCTACAACTTTGAAAAAGAACCTAAATGGAGATTCGACTTTTACGAAGGTCCCGCGATTGCCGGAAGTTGTGACATGCTGCTGCTCAAAAACATCAAATTCTCAACACAGTCTGGAATGAAAGGATCACAGCCCTGGCTACAAGTCGCGAAATTTCAATCTGATTGAGGCCACACATAGCTAACTCAACGAGCTACAAATTTGAAAAAAAACCTAAATGGAGATTCGACTTTTAGGAGGGTCCCGCGATTGCCGGAAGCTGTGACATGCTGCTGCTCAAAAACATCAAATTATCAACACATTCTGGAATGAAAGTATCACAGCCCTGGATACAAGTCACGAAATTTAGTCTAATTGAGGCCACACGGATCTAAATCAACGAGCTACAAGTTTGAAAAAGAACCTAAATGGAGATTCGACTTTGAGGAGGGTCCCGCGATTGCCGGAAGCTGTGACACGCTACTGCTCAAAAACATCAAATTCTCGACACAGTCTGGAATGAAGGGATCACGGCCTTGGCTACAAGTCGCGAAATTTCAGTCTGATTGAGGTCACACGGAGCTAACTTAACGAGCTACAAGTTTGAAAAAGAACCTAAATGGAGATTCGACTTTTAAGAGGGTCTCGCGATTGCCGGAAGCTGTGACATGCTGCTGCTCAAAAACATCAAATGATCAACACATTCTGGAATGAAAGTATCAAAGCCCTGGCTACAAGTCGCGAAATTTCAGTCTGATTGAGGCCACACATAGCTAACTCAATGAGCTACAACTTTGAAAAAGAACCTTAATGGAGATTCGACTTTTAGGAGGGTCCCGCGATTGCCGGAAAATGTGACATGCTGCTGCTCAAAAACATCAAATTATCAACACAGTTTGGAATGAAAGCATCACAGCCCTGGCTACAAGTCGCGAAATTTTAGTCTGATTGAGGTCACACGGAGCTAACTTAACGAGCTACAAGTTTGAAAAAGAACCTAAATGGAGATTCGACTTTTAAGAGGGTCCCGCGATTGCCGGAAGCTGTGACATGCTACTGCTCAAAAACATCAAATTCTCAACACAGTCTGGAAGGAAAGGATCAAAGCCCTGGCTACAAGTCGCCAAATTTCAGTCTGATTGAGGCCACACGGAGCTAACTTAACGAGCTACAAGTTTGAAAAAGAACCTAAATGGAAATTCGACTTTTAAGAGGGTCTCGCGATTGCCGGAAGCTGTGACATGCTGCTGCTCAAAAACATCAAATTATCAACACATTCTGGAATGAAAGTATCACAACCCTGGCTACAAGTCGCGAAATTTCAGTCTGATTGAGGTAACACGGAGCTAACTTAACGAGCTACAAGTTTGAAAAAGAACCTAAATGGAGATTCGACTTTTAAGAGGGTCCCGCGATTGCCGGAAGCTGTGACATGCTACTGCTCAAAAACATCAAATTCTCGACACAGTCTTGAAGGAAAGGATCAAAGCCCTGGCTAAAAGTCGCCAAATTTCAGTCTGATTGAGGCCACACGGAGCTAACTTAACGAGCTACAAGTTTGAAAAAGAACCTAAATGGAGATTCGACTTTTAAGAGGGTCTCGCGATTGCCGGAAGCTGTGACATGCTGCTGCTCAAAAACATCAAATTATCAACACATTCTGGAATGAAAGTATCACAGCCCTGGCTACAAGTCACGAAATTTAGTCTAATTGAGGCCACACGGATCTAACTCAACGAGCTACAAGTTTGAAAAAGAACAAAAATGGAGATTCGACTTTTAGGAGGGTCCCGCGATTGCCAGAAGCTGTGACAGGCTGCTGCTCAAAAACATCAAATTCTCAACACAGTCTGGAAGGAAAGGATCAAAGCCCTGGCTCGCGAAATTTCAGTCTGATTGAGGCCACACATTCCTAACTCAACGAGCTACAACTTTGAAAAAGAACCTAAATGGAGATTCGACTTTTAGGAGGGTCCCGCGATTGCCGGAAGTTGTGACATGCTGTTGCTCAAAAACATCAAATTCTCAACACAGTCTGGAATGAAAGGATCACAGCCCTGGCTACAAGTCGCGAAATTTCAATCTGATTGAGGCCACACATAGCTAACTCAACGAGCTACAACTTTGAAAAAGAACATATATGGAGATTGGACTTTTAGGAGGGTCCCACGATTGCCGGAAGCTGTGACATGCTGCTGCTCAAAAACATCAAATTCTCGACACAGTCTGGAAGGAAAGGATCAAAGCCCTGGCTACAAGTCGCGAAATTTCAGTCTGATTGAGGCCACACATAGCTAACTCAACGAGCTATAACTTTTAAAAAGAACCTAAATGGAGACTTGACTTTTAGGAGGGTCCCGCGATTGCCGAAAGCTGTGACATGCTGCTGCTCAAAAACATCAAATTCTCGACACAGTCTGGAATGAAAGGATCACAGCCCTGGCTACAAGTCGTGAAATTTCAGTCTAATTGAGGCCACACGGAGCTAACTTAACGATCTACAAGTTTGAAAAAGAACCCAAATGGAGATTCGACTTTTAGGAGGGTCCCGCGATTGCCGGATGCTGTGACATGCTGCTGCTAAAAAACATCAAATTCTCAACACAGTCTGGAATGAAAGGATCACAGCCCTGGCAACAAGTCGCGAAATTTCAATCTGATTGAGGCCACACATAGCTAACTCAACGAGCTACAAATTTGAAAAAAAAACCTAAATGGAGATTCGACTTTTAGGAGGGTCCCGCGATTGCCGGAAGCTGTGACATGCTGCTGCTCAAAAACATCAAATTATCAACACATTCTGGAATGAAAGTATCACAGCCCTAGCTACAAGTCGCGAAATTTAGTCTGATTGAGGCCACACGGATCTAACTCAACGAGCTACAAGTTTGAAAAAGAACCTATATGGAGATTCGACTTTGAGGAGGGTCCCGCGATTGCCGGAAGCTGTGACACGCTACTGCTCAAAAACATCAAATTCTCGACACAGTCTGGAATTAAGGGATCACGGCCCTGGCTACAAGTCGCGAAATTTCAGTCTGATTGAGGTCACACGGAGCTAACTTAACGAGCTACAAGTTTGAAAAAGAACCTAAATGGAGATTCGACTTTTAAGAGGGTCTCGCGATTGCCGGAAGCTGTGACATGCTACTGCTCAAAAACATCAAATTCTCGACACAGTCTGGAAGGAAAGGATCAAAGCCCTGGCTACAAGTCGCCAAATTTCAATCTGATTGAGGCCACACGGAGCTAACTTAACGAGCTACAAGTTTGAAAAAGAACCTAAATGGAGATTCGACTTTTAAGAGGGTCTCGCGATTGCCGGAAGCTGTGACATGCTGCTGCTTAAAAACATCAAATGATCAACACATTCTGGAATGAAAGTATCACAGCCCTGGCTATAAGTCGCGAAATTTAGTCTAATTGAGGCCACACGGATCTAACTCAACGAGCTACATGTTTGAAAAAGAACCTAAATGGAGATTCGACTTTTAGGAGGGTCCCGCGATTGCCAGAAGCTGTGACATGCTGCTGCTCAAAAACATCAAATTCTCAACACAGTCTGGAAGGAAAGGATCAAAGCCCTGGCTCGCGAAATTTCAGTCTGATTGAGGCCACACATTCCTAACTCAACGAGCTACAACTTTGAAAAAGAACCTAAATGGAGATTCGACTTTTAGGAGGGTCCCGCGATTGCCGGAAGTTGTGACATGCTGCTGCTCAAAAACATCAAATTCTCAACACAGTCTGGAATGAAAGGATCACAGCCCTGGCTACAAGTCGCGAAATTTCAATCTGATTGAGGCCACACATAGCTAACTCCACGAGCTACAACTTTGAAAAAGAACATATATGGAGATTGGACTTTTAGGAGGGTCCCGCGATTGCCGGAAGCTGTGACATACTGCTGCTCAAAAACATCAAATTCTCGACACAGTCTGGAATGAAAGGATCACAGCCCTGGCTACAAGTCGCGAAATTTCAGTCTAATTGAGGCCACACGGAGCTAACTTAACGATCTACAAGTTTGAAAAAGAACCCAAATGGAGATTCGACTTTTAGGAGGGTCCCGCGATTGCCGGAAGCTGTGACATGCTGCTGCTCAAAAACATCAAATTCTCAACACAGTCTGGAATGAAAGGATCACAGCCTTGGCAACAAGTCGCGAAATTTCAATCTGATTGAGGCCACACATAGCTAACTCAACGAGCTACAAATTTGAAAAAAAACCCTAAATGGAGATTCGACTTTTAGGAGGGTTCCGCGATTGCCGGAAGCTGTGACATGCTGCTGCTCAAAAACATCAAATTATCAACACATTCGGGAATGAAAGTATCACAGCCCTGGCTACAAGTCGCGAAATTTAGTCTAATTGAGGCCACACGGATCTAACTCAACGAGCTACAAGTTTGAAAAAGAACCTAAATGGAGATTCGACTTTTAGGAGGGTCCCGCGATTGCCAGAAGCTGTGACATGCTGCTGCTCAAAAACATCAAATTCTCAACACAGTCTGGAAGGAAAGGATCAAAGCCCTGGCTCGCGAAATTTCAGTCTGATTGAGGCCACACATTCCTAACTCAACGAGCTACAACTTTGAAAAAGAACCTAAATGGAGATTCGACTTTTAGGAGGGTCCCGCGATTGCCGGAAGTTGTGACATGCTGCTGCTCAAAAACATCAAATTCTCAACACAGTCTGGAATGAAAGGATCACAGCCCTGGCTACAAGTCGCGAAATTTCAATCTGATTGAGGCCACACATAGCTAACTCAAAGAGCTACAACTTTGAAAAAGAACATATATGGAGATTGGACTTTTAGGAGGGTCCCGCGATTGCCGGAAGCTGTGACATGCTGCTGCTCAAAAACATCAAATTCTCGACACAGTCTGGAAGGAAAGGATCAAAGCCCTGGCTACAAGTCGCGAAATTTCAGTCTGATTGAGGCCACACATAGCTAACTCAACAAGCTACAACTTTTAAAAAGAACCTAAATGGAGATTTGACTTTTAGGAGGGTCCCGCGATTGCCGAAAGCTGTGACATGCTGCTGCTCAAAAACATCAAATTCTCGACACAGTCTGGAATGAAAGGATCACAGCCCTGGCTACAAGTCGCGAAATTTCAGTCTGATTGAGGCCACACATTCCTAACTCAACGAGCTACAACTTTGAAAAAGAACCTAAATGGAGATTCGACTTTTACGAGGGTCCCGCGATTGCCGGAAGTTGTGACATGCTGCTGCTCAAAAACATCAAATTCTCAACACAGTCTGGAATGAAAGGATCACAGCCCTGGCTACAAGTCGCGAAATTTCAATCTGATTGAGGCCACACATAGCTAACTCCACGAGCTACAACTTTGAAAAAGAACATATATGGAGATTGGACTTTTAGGAGGGTCCCGCGATTGCCGGAAGCTGTGACATACTGCTGCTTAAAAACATCAAATGATCAACACATTCTGGAATGAAAGTATCACAGCCCTGGCTATAAGTCGCGAAATTTAGTCTAATTGAGGCCACACGGATCTAACTCAACGAGCTACATGTTTGAAAAAGAACCTAAATGGAGATTCGACTTTTAGGAGGGTCCCGCGATTGCCAGAAGCTGTGACATGCTGCTGCTCAAAAACATCAAATTCTCAACACAGTCTGGAAGGAAAGGATCAAAGCCCTGGCTCGCGAAATTTCAGTCTGATTGAGGCCACACATTCCTAACTCAACGAGCTACAACTTTGAAAAAGAACCTAAATGGAGATTCGACTTTTAGGAGGGTCCCGCGATTGCCGGAAGTTGTGACATGCTGCTGCTCAAAAACATCAAATTCTCAACACAGTCTGGAATGAAAGGATCACAGCCCTGGCTACAAGTCGCGAAATTTCAATCTGATTGAGGCCACACATAGCTAACTCCACGAGCTACAACTTTGAAAAAGAACATATATGGAGATTGGACTTTTAGGAGGGTCCCGCGATTGCCGGAAGCTGTGACATACTGCTGCTCAAAAACATCAAATTCTCGACACAGTCTGGAATGAAAGGATCACAGCCCTGGCTACAAGTCGCGAAATTTCAGTCTAATTGAGGCCACACGGAGCTAACTTAACGATCTACAAGTTTGAAAAAGAACCCAAATGGAGATTCGACTTTTAGGAGGGTCCCGCGATTGCCGGAAGCTGTGACATGCTGCTGCTCAAAAACATCAAATTCTCAACACAGTCTGGAATGAAAGGATCACAGCCTTGGCAACAAGTCGCGAAATTTCAATCTGATTGAGGCCACACATAGCTAACTCAACGAGCTACAAATTTGAAAAAAAACCCTAAATGGAGATTCGACTTTTAGGAGGGTTCCGCGATTGCCGGAAGCTGTGACATGCTGCTGCTCAAAAACATCAAATTATCAACACATTCGGGAATGAAAGTATCACAGCCCTGGCTACAAGTCGCGAAATTTAGTCTAATTGAGGCCACACGGATCTAACTCAACGAGCTACAAGTTTGAAAAAGAACCTAAATGGAGATTCGACTTTTAGGAGGGTCCCGCGATTGCCAGAAGCTGTGACATGCTGCTGCTCAAAAACATCAAATTCTCAACACAGTCTGGAAGGAAAGGATCAAATCCCTGGCTCGCGAAATTTCAGTCTGATTGAGGCCACACATTCCTAACTCAACGAGCTACAACTTTGAAAAAGAACCTAAATGGAGATTCGACTTTTAGGAGGGTCCCGCGATTGCCGGAAGTTGTGACATGCTGCTGCTCAAAAACATCAAATTCTCAACACAGTCTGGAATGAAAGGATCACAGCCCTGGCTACAAGTCGCGAAATTTCAATCTGATTGAGGCCACACATAGCTAACTCAAAGAGCTACAACTTTGAAAAAGAACATATATGGAGATTGGACTTTTAGGAGGGTCCCGCGATTGCCGGAAGCTGTGACATGCTGCTGCTCAAAAACATCAAATTCTCGACACAGTCTGGAAGGAAAGGATCAAAGCCCTGGCTACAAGTCGCGAAATTTCAGTCTGATTGAGGCCACACATAGCTAACTCAACAAGCTACAACTTTTAAAAAGAACCTAAATGGAGATTTGACTTTTAGGAGGGTCCCGCGATTGCCGAAAGCTGTGACATGCTGCTGCTCAAAAACATCAAATTCTCGACACAGTCTGGAATGAAAGGATCACAGCCCTGGCTACAAGTCGCGAAATTTCAGTCTGATTGAGGCCACACATTCCTAACTCAACGAGCTACAACTTTGAAAAAGAACCTAAATGGAGATTCGACTTTTACGAGGGTCCCGCGATTGCCGGAAGTTGTGACATGCTGCTGCTCAAAAACATCAAATTCTCAACACAGTCTGGAATGAAAGGATCACAGCCCTGGCTACAAGTCGCGAAATTTCAATCTGATTGAGGCCACACATAGCTAACTCCACGAGCTACAACTTTGAAAAAGAACATATATGGAGATTGGACTTTTAGGAGGGTCCCGCGATTGCCGGAAGCTGTGACATACTGCTGCTCAAAAACATCAAATTCTCGACACAGTCTGGAATGAAAGGATCACAGCCCTGGCTACAAGTCGCGAAATTTCAGTCTAATTGAGGCCACACGGAGCTAACTTAACGATCTACAAGTTTGAAAAAGAACCCAAATGGAGATTCGACTTTTAGGAGGGTCCCGCGATTGCCGGAAGCTGTGACATGCTGCTGCTCAAAAACATCAAATTCTCAACACAGTCTGGAATGAAAGGATCACAGCCTTGGCAACAAGTCGCGAAATTTCAATCTGATTGAGGCCACACATAGCTAACTCAACGAGCTACAAATTTGAAAAAAAACCCTAAATGGAGATTCGACTTTTAGGAGGGTTCCGCGATTGCCGGAAGCTGTGACATGCTGCTGCTCAAAAACATCAAATTATCAACACATTCGGGAATGAAAGTATCACAGCCCTGGCTACAAGTCGCGAAATTTAGTCTAATTGAGGCCACACGGATCTAACTCAACGAGCTACAAGTTTGAAAAAGAACCTAAATGGAGATTCGACTTTTAGGAGGGTCCCGCGATTGCCAGAAGCTGTGACATGCTGCTGCTCAAAAACATCAAATTCTCAACACAGTCTGGAAGGAAAGGATCAAAGCCCTGGCTCGCGAAATTTCAGTCTGATTGAGGCCACACATTCCTAACTCAACGAGCTACAACTTTGAAAAAGAACCTAAATGGAGATTCGACTTTTAGGAGGGTCCCGCGATTGCCGGAAGTTGTGACATGCTGCTGCTCAAAAACATCAAATTCTCAACACAGTCTGGAATGAAAGGATCACAGCCCTGGCTACAAGTCGCGAAATTTCAATCTGATTGAGGCCACACATAGCTAACTCAAAGAGCTACAACTTTGAAAAAGAACATATATGGAGATTGGACTTTTAGGAGGGTCCCGCGATTGCCGGAAGCTGTGACATGCTGCTGCTCAAAAACATCAAATTCTCGACACAGTCTGGAAGGAAAGGATCAAAGCCCTGGCTACAAGTCGCGAAATTTCAGTCTGATTGAGGCCACACATAGCTAACTCAACAAGCTACAACTTTTAAAAAGAACCTAAATGGAGATTTGACTTTTAGGAGGGTCCCGCGATTGCCGAAAGCTGTGACATGCTGCTGCTCAAAAACATCAAATTCTCGACACAGTCTGGAATGAAAGGATCACAGCCCTGGCTACAAGTCGCGAAATTTCAGTCTGATTGAGGCCACACATTCCTAACTCAACGAGCTACAACTTTGAAAAAGAACCTAAATGGAGATTCGACTTTTACGAGGGTCCCGCGATTGCCGGAAGTTGTGACATGCTGCTGCTCAAAAACATCAAATTCTCAACACAGTCTGGAATGAAAGGATCACAGCCCTGGCTACAAGTCGCGAAATTTCAATCTGATTGAGGCCACACATAGCTAACTCAACGAGCTACAAATTTGAAAAAAAACCTAAATGGAGATTCGACTTTTAGGAGGGTCCCGCGATTGCCGGAAGCTGTGACATGCTGCTGCTCAAAAACATCAAATTATCAACACATTCTAGAATGAAAGTATCACAGCCCTGGCTACAAGTCGCGAAATTTAGTCTAATTGAGGCCACACGGATCTAAATCAACGAGCTACAAGTTTGAAAAAGAACCTAAATGGAGATTCGACTTTGAGGAGGGTCCCGCGATTGCCGGAAGCTGTGACACGCTACTGCTCAAAAACATCAAATTCTCGACACAGTCTGGAATGAAGGGATCACGGCCCTGGCTACAAGTCGCGAAATTTCAGTCTGATTGAGGTCACACGGAGCTAACTTAACGAGCTACAAGTTTGAAAAAGAACCTAAATGGAGATTCGACTTTTAAGAGGGTCTCGCGATTGCCGGAAGCTGTGACATGCTGCTGCTCAAAAACATCAAATTATCAACACATTCTGGAATGAAAGTATCACAGCCCTGGCTACAAGTCGCGAAATTTCAATCTGATTGAGGCCACACATAGCTAACTCAACGAGCTACAACTTTGAAAAAGAACATATATGGAGATTGGACTTTTAGGAGGGTCCCACGATTGCCGGAAGCTGTGACATGCTGCTGCTCAAAAACATCAAATTCTCGACACAGTCTGGAAGGAAAGGATCAAAGCCCTGGTTCGCGAAATTTCAGTCTGATTGAGGCCACACATTCCTAACTCAACGAGCTACAACTTTGAAAAAGAACCTAAATGGAGATTCGACTTTTAGGAGGGTCCCGCGATTGCCGGAAGTTGTGACATGCTGCTGCTCAAAAACATCAAATTCTCAACACAGTCTGGAATGAAAGGATCACAACCCTGGCTACAAGTCGCGAAATTTCAATCTGATTGAGGCCACACATAGCTAACTCAACGAGCTACAACTTTGAAAAAGAACATATATGGAGATTCGACTTTTAGGAGGGTCCCGCGATTGCCGGAAGCTGTGACATGCTGCTGCTCAAAAACATCAAATTCTCGACACAGTCTGGAAGGAAAGGATCAAAGCCCTGGCTACAAGTCGCCAAATTTCAGTCTGATTGAGGCCACACATAGCTAACTCAACGAGCTACAACTTTTAAAAAGAACCTAAATGGAGATTTGACTTTTAGGAGGGTCCCGCGATTGCCGAAAGCTGTGACATGCTGCTGCTCAAAAACATCAAATTCTCGACACAGTCTGGAAGGAAAGGATCAAAGCCCTGGCTACAAGTCGCCAAATTTCAGTCTGATTGAGG
Organism: Lotus japonicus; assembly: GCF_012489685.1. Classification (NCBI taxonomy): domain Eukaryota; kingdom Viridiplantae; phylum Streptophyta; class Magnoliopsida; order Fabales; family Fabaceae; genus Lotus; species Lotus japonicus. Next base: position 216,273 of record NC_080041.1, read on the forward strand.
CCACACATAGCTAACTCAACGAGCTACAACTTTTAAAAAGAACCTAAATGGAGATTTGACTTTTAGGAGGGTCCCGCGATTGCCGAAAGCTGTGACATGCTGCTGCTCAAAAACATCAAATTCTCGACACAGTCTGGAATGAAAGGATCACAGCCCTGGCTACAAGTCGCGAAATTTCAGTCTGATTGAGGCCACACATAGCTAACTCAACGTGCTAAAACTTTTAAAAAGAACCTAAATGGAGATTTGACTTTTAGGAGGGTCCCGCGATTGCCGAAAGCTGTGACATGCTGCTGCTCAAAAACATCAAATTCTCGACACAGTCTGGAATGAAAGGATCACAGCCCTGGCTACAAGTCGCGAAATTTCAGTCTAATTGAGGCCACACGGAGCTAACTTAACGATCTACAAGTTTGAAAAAGAACCCAAATGGAGATTCGACTTTTAGGAGGGTCCCGCGATTGCCGGAAGCTGTGACATGCTGCTGCTCAAAAACATCAAATTCTCGACACAGTCTGGAATGAAAGGATCACAGCCCTGGCTACAAGTCGCGAAATTTCAATCTGATTGAGGCCACACATAGCTAACTCAACGAGCTACAAATTTGAAAAAAAAACCTAAATGGAGATTCGACTTTTAGGAGGGTCCCGCGATTGCCGGAAGCTGTGACATGCTTCTGCTCAAAAACATCAAATTATCAACACATTCTGGAATGAAAGTATCACAGCCCTGGCTACAAGTCGCGAAATTTAGTCTAATTGAGGCCACACGGATCTAACTCAACGAGCTACAAGTTTGAAAAATAACCTAAATGGAGATTCGACTTTGAGGAGGGTCCCGCGATTGCCGGAAGCTGTGACACGCTACTGCTCAAAAACATCAAATTCTCGACACAGTCTGGAATGAAGGGATCACGGCCCTGGCTACAAGTCGCGAAATTTCAGTCTGATTGAGGTCACACGGAGCTAACTTAACGAGCTACAAGTTTGAAAAAGAACCTAAATGGAGATTCGACTTTTAAGAGGGTCCCGCGATTGCCGGAAGCTGTGACATGCTACTGCTCAAAAACATCAAATTCTCGACACAGTCTGGAAGGAAAGGATCAAAGCCCTGGCTACAAGTCGCCAAATTTCAGTCTGATTGAGGCCACACGGAGCTAACTTAACGAGCTACAAGTTTGAAAAAGAACCTAAATGGAGATTCGACTTTTAAGAGGGTCTCCCGATTGCCGGAAGCTGTGACATGCTGCTGCTCAAAAACATCAAATTATCAACACATTCTGGAATGTAAGTATCACATCCCTGGCTACAAGTCGCGAAAAATAGTCTAATTGAGGCCACACGGATCTAACTCAACGAGCTACAAGTTTGAAAAAGAACCTAAATGGAGATTCGACTTTTAGGAGGGTTTCGCGATTGCCAGAAGCTGTGACATGCTGCTGCTCAAAAACATCAAATTCTAAACACAGTCTGGAATGAAAGGATCACAGCCCTTGCTACAAGTCGAGAAATTTCAATCTGATTGAGGCCACACATAGCTAACTCAACGAGCTACAACTTTGAAAAAGAACCTTAATGGAGATTCGACTTTTGGGAGGGTCCCGCGATTGCCGGAAGCTGTGATATGTTGCTGCTCAAAAACATCAAATTCTCAACACAGTCTGGAATGAAAGGATCCCAGCCCTGGCTACAAGTCGCGAAATTTTAGTCTGATTGAGGCCACACATAGCTAACTCAACGAGCTACAACTTTGAAAAAAAACATAAATTGAGATTCGACTTTTAGGAGGGTCCCGCGATTGCCGGAAGCTGTGACATGTTGCTGCTTAAAAACATCAAATTCTCAACACAGTCTGGAAGGAAAGGATCAAAGCCCTGGCTCGCGAAATTTCAGTCTGATTGAGGCCACACATTCCTAACTCAACGAGCTACAACTTTGAAAAAGAACCTAAATGGAGATTCGACTTTTAGGAGGGTCCCGCGATTGCCGGAAGTTGTGACATGCTGCTGCTCAAAAACATCAAATTCTCAACACAGTCTGGAATGAAAGGATCACAGCCCTGGCTACAAGTCGCGAAATTTCAATCTGATTGAGGCCACACATAGCTAACTCAACGAGCTACAACTTTGAAAAAGAACATAAATGGAGATTCGACTTTTAGGAGGGTCCCGCGATTGCCGGAAGCTGTGACTTGCTACTGCTCAAAAACATCAAATTCTCGACACAGTCTGGAAGGAAAGGATCAAAGCCCTGGCTACAAGTCGTGAAATTTCAGTCTGATTGGGGCCACACATATCTAACTCAACGAGCTACAACTTTGAAAAAGAATCTAAATGGAGATTCGACTTTTTGGAGGGTCCCGCGATTGCCTGAAGCTGTGACATGCTGCTGCTCAAAAACATCAAATTTTCGACACAATCTGGAATGAAAGGATCACAGCCCTGGCTACAAGTCGCGAAATTTCAGTCTGATTGAGGCCACACGGAGCTAATTTAACGAGCTACAAGTTTGAAAAAGAACCTAAATGGAGATTCGACTTTGAGGAGGGTCCCGCGATTGCCGGAAGCTGTGACACGCTGCTGCTCAAAAACATCAAATTCTCGACACAGTCTGGAATGAAGGGATCACGGCCCTGGCTACAAGTCGCGAAATTTCAGTCTGATTGATGCCACGCGGAGCTAACTTAACGATCTACAACTTTGAAAAAGAACCTAAATGGAGATTCGACTTTTAGGAGGGTCCCGCGATTGCCGGAAGCTGTGACATGCTACTACTCAAAAACATCAAATTCTCGACACAGTCGGGAAGGAAAGGATCAAAGCCCTGGCTACAAGTTGCCAAATTTCAGTCTGATTGAGGCCACACGAAGCTAACTGGTTCGTTTGAGTTAACCCTTTTTGTTTCGTAATTGCTATGTGAGCGCTTAACGTCGTTAGACAACGAGCTGTCAAATGGTGAAGTTTGACTTTCTTGTCAACAAGGAGTTTAATGGACTTTGACGTAGCTATGCGGTTGGGCAACGAGAAACTTGAGGCGGCGAAGAAGGAAAGCTTGCAAAGCGAACCTCTTTTAAATAATTTCGTACTTTAGAACGTCGTTGAAATTTATTTTGTCGTACGCCGGATTTAAATATTTTAGTTTGGAAAATAAATTCAATTGGATCAATTTGAAAAGTTTTTGGAAAAGGAAAAAAAAAACTCATTTGAATTCAAGTGAGAACTCTTGGGCTGTTCTATCTAAGGAAAGAGGCTTTTAATCAAGCATTGTGTCGGGCCGGTTTTCATGGGAGCATCTCGGACTATTGCTTGGGTGATGATGGGCCTTGATTTTCATAATTCACATCATTTTTTTGAAAGAAATTCTGAGTTAGTCCCTAGACCTTGTTGGGTTACCAATGTGATCCATAATTTAGAAATTGGGGCGTTATGGCCGTCTGCAGTTATATTTCATTATGTGTTTGATATTCATTCATATTATGCCAACAAGACAGAGAGACCTTCCATTTTTGGTCGAATCTACAATGATGTACTATTTCAGTTGGTACATGTTGTCTGCATTTTGTCAAAACAACCGATTGTCGAAGCAGATGTCGTGGCATCTGATTCTGTGAAGCCAGGACATCAGTCCTCTGGTTACACCGTGATTGTGGGCCCTTGTGTTTTAATGAGAATCTGTTAATTTATTACTTGAGAATCAAGTTGACTTATCTGTGGGAAGTAATCACGGGTTTTATTTGTGAAAACAATCTGAGATTGAAGATTTGTTTCCTGATTGTTATTTGTGAATGCAATCATTATGATGGAAGATTGCATTCTGATTTGTTGCTCCTTTGAGCGTGTGCTTCAGCCAAAAACAAACCCTAGTACCTCTGCTGTCGCTGCTGAAGTCTATATAAGGATGAAGACCTAAAACGTGAAGATCATCAAGGCTATTGAGTGATATCAAGTGTTTTAGGATTGTACTTTGTTCTTTGTCCATTGTTAGTTGTGAATCTTTCTTTGCTCACTGATTCTATAAAGCAAGTCAGGGTTCTGTGTTGTTTGATTGTTTTTCAAACTCTGATTGTTATTTGTGTATCACCAATCACTGTGGCAGTGATTGAGGAAAAGTGAGAGGGGCTCACATACTTAGGTCGAGATACTAAGTAGAAATACATTGGGTAGATTAGGAAGAGAACTATGAACTGTGGGTTCATGAGTGTCTGTAGTTCCTATATCTTGAGATAGTGGATTTCCTTTTCTTTGGGCGAAAGCTAACCAGACGTAGGTGAAAGTTTTTCACTGAACTGGGTGAACAGTTCTTGTATCTTGTTGTTTATGTTTTTTAAGTTTCTGGTTTACTATGATTTTATTGTCGAACTTATTGTCCCAGCATCGCGTAGGACATTCGTCCTATCAGGGAACCTGAATTACAATTTCGAGGGGCAGGCGATGAAGTTCTTAATGACATTGACCAGATCATAAAGACATCAAAGGTGCAGCTTGCCATTATCTTTCTTAATGTTAAGCGTTGGTGTCTTTTTGTTTGCAAAGTCGAACTTTTTTTAAATAATTTCGTACTTTATTTCGCCATTAAACTTTATTTTGTTGTACGCCGGATTTATTATTTGGATTTTGTGAGCGGATTAATTATTTAAATATTTGGGTTATTATTTAATTGCGATTAAATAGTTTAGTTTTGGAAATAAACTTAATTTGAAAAGTTTTTGAATAGAAAAACTCATTTGAATTCAAGTAAGAACTCTTGGGTACACTGTTTAAGGAAATGGGCTTTTAATGAGACATTGTGTCGAGCCGGTTTTTCTGGGAACAACTCGAACTATTGCTTGGGTGATGATGAGCCTTGACTTTCAAAATTGACATCACCTTTTAAAAAAAATTCTGAGTTAAGTCCCTAGACTTGTTGGGTTACTAATATGATCCCTAATTTTTGGGGTGTGACAAGGATGTGATTCCTGAAAGATATTTCCTGAAAAAGAAATTCACATTGAATGTTTGAGTATTGCATTTAAGCTCTCTGAAAATTGTTATCATTCAAAACATGATAGAGGATGTATTCAGCGTTTGAACATAACAATTTCAAGCAAAGAGCTTAAGATTTATTGACATTAACCACACACCCAGAGTTAAGATGGTATTATCAGTGGTTCCCCTCCTAGAAACAAAGCTCGATTGTTGAGAACCAATAAGCTTATCCAAGTAAGGAAAAAGACGCGAGACAAAAACAGCTGTGGTAATTTAATAAATTACATTGCATGAGAAGATGGGACAAAGCTCTTCCATTTGAGTAGAGAGGTCCACTTGGTGGATTAAAACAAGAAGAGTCTTTGTAATGGAAGATCAATAGTACCTGTGAGACCCAAGATTTTAAGCTTAGAATAAATTAGTGAAATTCCTTATTAACGAATAAGTTCGATGTATCGTGAAGGGAAACCTGAACAAGAGTTTATTGGATGAAATAAATTTATGAAGGAGAAGGTTCAGGAAAAGTTCAAGGATTGTATCAAAACCGATAAAAGTATAGCACGACTAACATTCGCCTAATCTTAGGTCAAAGACACTAGTAAATAGCTAATTTACACTTTAGGACGCGATGGAAACTAATTCCAAAAATCTTCAGAGAAATGTTAGAATTTCTCTTATTCGTCAGTAAACAAGTATTTCGATGCGAAACCCTGGAATGTACGAACGTCAAATTCCAATTCTCGGAAGTTTGCCGAAACGGAATCCCTGATAGTTCAAAAACCCTAAAATCGACGGACGATGAAGACTTTTTCTATTCGGAGCTTCAAATAAAGATTTCATCTGCGCATGCCCACTTTAATCGACGTTCCGAATCTTTCTTCAGAAGGAAGTTTCTGCATCCGAGGTCAAAAGCATAAAGTGCATAAAGTGCATTTTTAAGCCGGTAAACATTAAAAACAAGCCTCGAAAACCAAAAATCATACTGATATTTCTTTGGAGAATTAGAAGATTCAGCGGGAAGAATATCGTGTCTAAAATACGTTGGAATCAGTAGGAAAAATCGGAATCGCGAAATTCTCATTTTTCTGCATTTCCCATTTCCTATATATAGTATGAAAAATGAAAAAAAAACAAAAAAATTCACAAACACACACACACGGCCGAGGGGTGCAAGGAGGAAAAAGGAAGAAGTTGATTTTCGTCGTTTCTTGCCCGATTGCTTCACCGTTCGTTGCTAATCGAAGACATCGAGGTATAGTTACTATCCCTCACTTCTGATCGTCAGATCTGTCGACTTTTTCTATGTTTTTCTGAGCTCAAAGTTTGGAGCTTTTTGTAAAACTGTCCAAATAAGCTGATTTTGGTGTCTAAACTTAATGCCCACGTGCTCTAGAGCATGAATATCCAGTTGTTTTCGACTGAATCCTGTCGAATCGTCGCAGAGGTCAAGTTTTCTGAAAATACCCATTTTCTGACAGAGGTTCCGCTTTTTGGATCAAAAACTCTCGACTGAGCTTAGCTTCAGTAGGATTAGTTGTTATAAATGTCGTTAGGATCGAGCTCATCAAATTTGTTTTTCGAAATTCTGATTTTGAGTTTCCGAGCTAAAAATAATGACCAAAATACCCCTGCGACAATTTTCGACCCGATAATTTTTCTGAGAGTTTCCCTGGCCTAGATATCGCCTAAGAATACCTAGGGATTGATTTAGATCGAAGAAAAAGTTCGAAAACCCTATTTTCTATAGTGGCCGAAACCTATTTGCTTGGGTACCGTGTCCAAAAATAATTTTTGAGTCTCTATGACCTGAGCCATTGCGTAGCTCTTTCAATTGTGGAAATTTTGGCGCCGGTTTCGTGTCATTCCGAGTTCTGTAGCTCAAGTTATGCACGTTTTAGCGAATAAAGTGTTTTTGTACAAAACCTGAATCGAGTCAAAACTCATCCATTCGGGGAAAGCCCTTCCTTTCGTGCCTAAATGTTGTACTCTGAAGCTTCTTGAGCTTAGTCGAACATTAGTTAGGATTGTTTCGACTGTATCGACTTGTGTTGATTCATTATTGCTTTGTTTGCTCAAAGGTTCAATTGTGGAAACCTTAGGATTGACTGAACAAGCTTGTGAGGGAGACCTACACCGCGAGACTGGAACAACTCGAGGTTAGGGCAACTTACTTACTAGCTATTTTTGTGTGTAGGCGTCGATAAATTCGACTTGAATGTATTGTGATCGTGAGTGGCAACTCACCGTTATTAGTTAATGACCTAGAGTCGACTTGTTCGACTTATTTGTTAAATTCTGCACAAATATTGCATGAACTGTTCTGAAAAATGTTTTCTAGAGGCTTCGACCAAGTGAACTTATATGAGACGTGTGTCTCCGTTTTCTGAGTGGCTTCGGCCGTTTACTGGTTTCTGTCTTATCGCTTTCTAGTGGACATGACAGGGTTATGTTTTGCAGCACTGCATTAATGTTTCATCGCTCAATAGAGCTTGATTTATTTGTGTTTAAGATTAAAATGTGCTGACTGTATTCGTGCATTTAATGCGACTTTCGGAGTGTGGATTACACTTATCTTCGTCATGGCAATGACGGGTTTGTTTTGGGAATGTTTGATAGGTCGAACCAAGGTTCGAGCCTTTATTGTTTTAGGAATCGAGACCTTCCCGGGGAATTACTTGGGTTTATTGGGATCTATTACTTATAGAGTTTTGAAACAAACGAAATCAGAACTTGATTTGTAAATGAAATTCATAATACACTAATCAAAGATAGAACACATTTTAAATAATGATGATAACCTCTTGGAAAAGACTTAGGATGTGAAAATGGTTTGGAAAACGGGAAGGGTCGACAATCTAAGTGTGAGGAAAACTTTGAGTGCGATAGCACCTTTTGTTCCTTTAGTGGTTTATCTAGCCATCCAAAGGATGAGCCTGGGATGATTGGAAAGTCCCCAAGTGCGAGTGCACCATCTTTGCTCATTGAGCAGCCTTTCGGCCATCGAGCTGATGAGCCTGAGTAAATTGAAAAGTCACTGAGTGCGAGCAGCATTCTCCTTGTTCGTTGAACAGTCTATTCGACCATCGAGCTGGTGAGTCAAAGTAACTTGAAAAGTCACTGAATGCCAGATGCATTCTTTTGCTCGTTGAGCAGTTTGTTTGGCCATCGTGACGGTGAGCCCAAGTGACTAGTAAAGTTACCAAATGCGATTAGCACTTCTTTGTTTACCTTAGAGTATTGTAGAGACAATGTACTCTAGCTAGACACGCGTGCCTTGGTGAGGACGATTCGTTGTTTGGCTAACCATATTGCATTCATGCATACATTTCTTGGAAAGTGTGCTGCTTTCCGAAGGACGATCTCAGATCGGACTTCAACGGAGCTTGATGCCCCAAATGGAGCTAGCTGCTTCACAAGAGCGTGCTGCTTCCCAGGAGCGTGCTGCTTCATAAAAGCGAGATGCTTTAGCGAAGCGAGGTGCTTGGCTTGTCCCATCCATCGAGATGGTGACATTTTATCCGGATCATCTTTTGAGCATGACATTGCACTGGCACGCCATGCACCTAACCATACTTGTGAATGTTATTATGATTTGTTGTTGATAAACATCGTTATATATATCTTGATGATTTTATGTTGATAAACATGCTATGTATCAACCTTAGGGTAGGCAATACATGACTTATAAGTATATATACAACATATATATATACCCCCTTTATCACATGTTGTTTGTATTATCTATTTTATTCCGTGAGTTGACCCTAGCGCCTTGGCTTTGTGTGTATGTTTGTGTTTGGGCGGTCGGCCTGCTGCCAGGCGTCCGTCAGCCGGTTCATGATGATTCGTTGTGCGGGAAAGACCCGGAGCGTAATGACTATTACTGAAGCTTTCGACGAGGACCCGGACTTCAGGCCTGATCGAGGAAGGGTCGATGAAAGTAGTGTGGGTTATGGGTGGTTAGAGTCTTTGAGATGGTTGTTAGAGTCATAGCTCTGATTGTCATTCCTTATTTTGGGGCAGGGCAGGTCCCCGACTATTAGCTTTTCATGTGATTCCCTTCCATGAGGATCACAGGGAGTTTGTCGGACGTAGGAAGTCTTTTGAGGCCGTTTTGGGCCGACTTACTTTCGTTGGAGGACTGTACTCAGAATACTTAACCTTTGTTTTAGTTTGTACATATTTGCCCACGGGCACTACCTTTCCGTCACTGGAGGTCACTCGTGACGATGTTTAGTTGCAGCGAGGGCTGTGCTTGTATTGTATATTAATCGCTGTTAATCGCGATTGGGTTGAGTCTTTATTTTCGACAAGTCTTTTATTTAAACAAAACAAAAAAAAAAATACCTGCTTTTTCCGCTTTATTTTATTTTGAGTTACTAAAGTGACGCCACCGAAATCGGGGTGTTACATTGTGGTATCAGAGCTTGTCGAGTCTTTCGGGAGTCTTTGGGGAATAGGTCTTCTGTGCTAGGTTGTGTGACTCTGCAAATAGTGAAAATTGATTGTCTGCCGAGCGATTTTTCGCTTAGAATTGATTGAAGTTAGTGCTTAATCATATTGTATAGTTATGTTAGATGCTATCTTATGATTAGTACTAACTGTTTGTTTGACTAAACAGAACATGGTGAACATGAACCAACTCGTTGGGGCAATGACTGCTATGGCCCAGGCAATGACAAATCAAACTGCGGAGAACGCTCAGTGGCGTGCTGACAAGGCTGAACGTGAGCGTCATAAGCGTGAGAGGGAGGTAGCCCTAGACCAGAATAGGGGGCTGACTGATTTCAGGCGACAGGATCCGCCCAAGTTCACGGGTGGGACTGACCCAGACAGAGCGGACCTATGGATCCAAGAGATTGAAAAGATTTTTGGGGTACTGCATACCGCCGAAGGGGCTAAGGTGGGCCTGGCAACTTATCTGCTGCTGGGCGATGCTGAGTACTGGTGGAGGGGTACCAGAGGAATGATGGAAGCAAATAATGTGGAAGTGAACTGGGCTTCATTTCGTGCTGCTTTTCTGGAGAAGTATTTTCCAGATAGTGCCCGTGACGAGCGTGAGGCACAGTTTCTGACTCTTCGTCAGGGTAGCATGTCCATTCCGGAATATGCTGCTAAGCTGGAATCGTTGGCCAAACACTTTCGATTCTTCCGCAATGGGGTCGATGAACCCTACATGTGCAAACGCTTTGTGAATGGGTTGAGGCCTGACATTGAGGACTCAGTGAAACCGTTGGGAATCATGCGCTTCCAGTCCTTGGTTGAGAAAGCCACAGAAGTGGAGTTAATGAAGAACAAGAGGTTGAATCGTGCTGGAACTGGAGGACCAGTAAGGTCAGGTCCTCAGAACTATAAAGGAAGAGGTAAATTCAAACAGAGGAGGCCGTATCAGCATCCAGAGGGGAGAAGTTTTACCCCAAGATCTTATAAGCCTTTGACTACTGCCACTCCAGGGGTAGGAAGTCAATCAGCACACCCAGAGGTGACATGTTTCAGGTGTGGAAAGAATGGACACTATGCTAATGCATGTCTGAACCAAGGGCCTCGATGTTTCAATTGCAACCAGCCAGGGCATGTGGCCGTCGATTGTAGGGCACACAAGGTGGAGCCAACTATTAATGCTGTGAAAGGAAAGCGCCCTGCTGCTGGAGGAAGAGTTTATATCATGGACTGTGAAGGAATTGAAGGTGCTAATGGGTTAATCAGAGGAGAGCGTAAGAACGATGGTAACCTTCTAACCATCCTTTCTCATTCTAGTACAATACGCTCCAATACTCTCGTAGCACATGCAACGTACCTATTTTACTTATATTGATTAAGCTTTGACCTTATAGTTATTACGCCTAATAGTACTTTATTTGACCGTTGCTCGTGTTTAAACTATAGAAGTTACATGAGGTTTAGAATAACACATTACGCCTAGAAAGTAGTCTTGCACCGATGCGTTTAACAAGAAGCTAGAAGCTGAAGGATGAATCTCAGAGAGATTCCGTATGGATAGTATACGTATGATGTCGAGAGTGTGTAGTTCCGTAGCGGCATCATTGAGGATTTAATATCAGGGTAATTGAAACTACTGGATGTTAGGAACTCATCGACTGTTCCAGTGGGCTTTTCTAAATCTTCACCTTCGATGTATTAGGCCTGATCAACTTAATATTGAGGGGGTGATATTCGGAATCAGAACTGGCAATGGACTTTGATAGATGGATTGGTAAGGTTGATTTGATTGGATCGAGGATTAGTTGAGTTGGGAGGTAAAGTTCGTGTGAAGTATTTGTTTGCTTGCGAAGGAGTTATAGTTTTAAGAAAAGGATATTCATTTAAGAAGTATTGAAGAATTAAAGGACATTTGAGGTCCAAACTTGGTGAAAGTTTAGGTTTAAGTCTATAATTCTTGCCTTAAGTGTTTAGGACTCAAAGTTTGTCAGGTCTTGAAACGAGAGACTAAGTATCGGATTGATTGGAGGACGATCTAGTTACAGAAATAAAGAGTTAGTATTAAGATGAATACTTGAGGTTGTTGTATGTGGACAAATTTCTTAGAGTCTAAGAATGAATGGAGCTTTGTTATGGATTTCGATGTTGCATGCTAGGGTAGCAAGTGAATTTCACTAAGTTAAGTGAGGATCTTAGGGTTAAGATTGACCTTGGGAGGTGAAAATCATGTTCGAATAGGAGAGTTAGTGGTGTTAGCATTAACGATTGTAGTTAAACCTCAGAATGTTGAGGGATCGGATGATAAAATGACTAGTTAAGTTTCCCGAAGTAAGTTATGATTTGATCTTCTAGGGAATAAGTTCGGATTTGGGGGAAGTGTTAAGGATTTTAGGTAATTGTAAAGTGGGTTGTGAATTAGTGAAGGTTGGTTTTATGGTTTGAGTAAGGGAAGTCTCGAAAAAGGGGAGGTGACAATGATGGATTGTAAGATATTGATATGATGATTAGCTTATAAGTTGCTGATGAATGAATGTTCAAAAGGGATTGGGTCTAGCGATGCACAAGGTATCAAGACTCAAGTCGAGTTTTAATTTGAATGATGACTAAGTAGAAGATTGATTTCAGGGTGCGAATAAGGATAGTTACGAAGATAGAGGTAATGATTAATGGACTAGTAGATTCCAAGGGAATTGTTCGTCTATGAGTTATAGAGCGATCGAGTTAAGTTTTGAAACATGAGTGAAGATCACAAGGACAAGTTGAACATTCACTCTGGAATGGCAGAGGTGTACGAGTTTTAAGCAGAATATCGGACGAACGAAAGTAAATGAGCAAGTGGATAAGGCTGTGCGATTGCACGGAGTGCCAACCAATATTATTTCCAATACAGAACCGACACGAGTGGTCGAGCCGGACGACATAGAGCTGAAAGATGAACTGTCTTTCGAAAACGCCGCCAATTAGCATTGGTGACACAAGGATAAAACAGTTGAGGGGAATAGAGATTGTGTTGGTGACAATCATTTGGAACAAGGACATATGCGATGCTACATGGGAGCTTAAGGAACAGATCGAAGAACAGTATCCGGAATTTCTACTGAACCGTAAGTTTCGAGGTCGAAACTTTCTTTTTGGAGGGTAGTAATGTGAGACCCAAGATTTTAAGCTTAGAATAAATTAGTGAAATTCCTTATTAACGAATAAGTTCGATGTATCGTGAAGGGAAACCTGAACAAGAGTTTATTGGATGAAATAAATTTATGAAGGAGAAGGTTCAGGAAAAGTTCAAGGATTGTATCAAAACCGATAAAAGTATAGCACGAATAACATTCGCCTAATCTTAGGTCAAAGACACTAGTAAATAGCTAATTTACACTTTAGGACGCGATGGAAACTAATTCCAAAAATCTTCAGAGAAATGTTAGAATTTCTCTTATTCGTCAGTAAACAAGTATTTCGATGCGAAACCCTGGAATGTACGAACGTCAAATTCCAATTCTCGGAAGTTTGCCGAAACGGAATCCCTGATAGTTCAAAAACCCTAAAATCGACGGACGATGAAGACTTTTTCTATTCGGAGCTTCAAATAAAGATTTCATCCGCGCATGCCCACTTTAATCGACGTTCCGAATCTTTCTTCAGAAGGAAGTTTCTGCATCCGAGGTCAAAAGCATAAAGTGCATAAAGTACATTTTTAAGCCGGTAAACATTAAAAACAAGCCTCGAAAACCAAAAATCATACTGATATTTCTTTGGAGAATTAGAAGATTCAGCGGGAAGAATATCGTGTCTAAAATACGTTGGAATCAGTAGGAAAAATCGGAATCGCGAAATTCTCATTTTTCTGCATTTCCCATTTCCTATATATAGTATGAAAAATGAAAAAAAAACAAAAAAATTCACAAACACACACACACGGCCGAGGGGTGCAAGGAGGAAAAAGGAAGAAGTTGATTTTCGTCGTTTCTTGCCCGATTGCTTCACCGTTCGTTGCTAATCGAAGACATCGAGGTATAGTTACTATCCCTCACTTCTGATCGTCAGATCTGTCGACTTTTTCTATGTTTTTCTGAGCTCAAAGTTTGGAGCTTTTTGTAAAACTGTCCAAATAAGCTGATTTTGGTGTCTAAACTTAATGCCCACGTGCTCTAGAGCATGAATATCCAGTTGTTTTCGACTGAATCCTGTCGAATCGTCGCAGAGGTCAAGTTTTCTGAAAATACCCATTTTCTGACAGAGGTTCCGCTTTTTGGATCAAAAACTCTCGACTGAGCTTAGCTTCAGTAGGATTAGTTGTTATAAATGTCGTTAGGATCGAGCTCATCAAATTTGTTTTTCGAAATTCTGATTTTGAGTTTCCGAGCTAAAAATAATGACCAAAATACCCCTGCGACAATTTTCGACCCGATAATTTTTCTGAGAGTTTCCCTGGCCTAGATATCGCCTAAGAATACCTAGGGATTGATTTAGATCGAAGAAAAAGTTCGAAAACCCTATTTTCTATAGTGGCCGAAACCTATTTGCTTGGGTACCGTGTCCAAAAATAATTTTTGAGTCTCTATGACCTGAGCCATTGCGTAGCTCTTTCAATTGTGGAAATTTTGGCGCCGGTTTCGTGTCATTCCGAGTTCTGTAGCTCAAGTTATGCACGTTTTAGCGAATAAAGTGTTTTTGTACAAAACCTGAATCGAGTCAAAACTCATCCATTCGGGGAAAGCCCTTCCTTTCGTGCCTAAATGTTGTACTCTGAAGCTTCTTGAGCTTAGTCGAACATTAGTTAGGATTGTTTCGACTGTATCGACTTGTGTTGATTCATTATTGCTTTGTTTGCTCAAAGGTTCAATTGTGGAAACCTTAGGATTGACTGAACAAGCTTGTGAGGGAGACCTACACCGCGAGACTGGAACAACTCGAGGTTAGGGCAACTTACTTACTAGCTATTTTTGTGTGTAGGCGTCGATAAATTCGACTTGAATGTATTGTGATCGTGAGTGGCAACTCACCGTTATTAGTTAATGACCTAGAGTCGACTTGTTCGACTTATTTGTTAAATTCTGCACAAATATTGCATGAACTGTTCTGAAAAATGTTTTCTAGAGGCTTCGACCAGTGAACTTATATGAGACGTGTGTCTCCGTTTTCTGAGTGGCTTCGGCCGTTTACTGGTTTCTGTCTTATCGCTTTCTAGTGGACATGACAGGGTTATGTTTTGCAGCACTGCATTAATGTTTCATCGCTCAATAGAGCTTGATTTATTTGTGTTTAAGATTAAAATGTGCTGACTGTATTCGTGCATTTAATGCGACTTTCGGAGTGTGGATTACACTTATCTTCGTCATGGCAATGACGGGTTTGTTTTGGGAATGTTTGATAGGTCGAACCAAGGTTCGAGCCTTTATTGTTTTAGGAATCGAGACCTTCCCGGGGAATTACTTGGGTTTATTGGGATCTATTACTTATAGAGTTTTGAAACAAACGAAATCAGAACTTGATTTGTAAATGAAATTCATAATACACTAATCAAAGATAGAACACATTTTAAATAATGATGATAACCTCTTGGAAAAGACTTAGGATGTGAAAATGGTTTGGAAAACGGGAAGGGTCGACAATCTAAGTGTGAGGAAAACTTTGAGTGCGATAGCACCTTTTGTTCCTTTAGTGGTTTATCTAGCCATCCAAAGGATGAGCCTGGGATGATTGGAAAGTCCCCAAGTGCGAGTGCACCATCTTTGCTCATTGAGCAGCCTTTCGGCCATCGAGCTGATGAGCCTGAGTAAATTGAAAAGTCACTGAGTGCGAGCAGCATTCTCCTTGTTCGTTGAACAGTCTATTCGACCATCGAGCTGGTGAGTCAAAGTAACTTGAAAAGTCACTGAATGCCAAATGCATTCTTTTGCTCGTTGAGCAGTTTGTTTGGCCATCGTGACGGTGAGCCCAAGTGACTAGTAAAGTTACCAAATGCGATTAGCACTTCTTTGTTTACCTTAGAGTATTGTAGAGACAATGTACTCTAGCTAGACACGCGTGCCTTGGTGAGGACGATTCGTTGTTTGGCTAACCATATTGCATTCATGCATACATTTCTTGGAAAGTGTGCTGCTTTCCGAAGGACGATCTCAGATCGGACTTCAACGGAGCTTGATGCCCCAAATGGAGCTAGCTGCTTCACAGAGCGTGCTGCTTCCCAGGAGCGTGCTGCTTCATAAAAGCGAGATGCTTTAGCGAAGCGAGGTGCTTGGCTTGTCCCATCCATCGAGATGGTGACATTTTATCCGGATCATCTTTTGAGCATGACATTGCACTGGCACGCCATGCACCTAACCATACTTGTGAATGTTATTATGATTTGTTGTTGATAAACATCGTTATATATATCTTGATGATTTTATGTTGATAAACATGCTATGTATCAACCTTAGGGTAGGCAATACATGACTTATAAGTATATATACAACATATATATATACCCCCTTTATCACATGTTGTTTGTATTATCTATTTTATTCTGTGAGTTGACCCTAGCGCCTTGGCTTTGTGTGTATGTTTGTGTTTGGGGGCGGCCTGCTGCCAGGCGTCCGTCAGCCGGTTCATGATGATTCGTTGTGCGGGAAAGACCCGGAGCGTAATGACTATTACTGAAGCTTTCGACGAGGACCCGGACTTCAGGCCTGATCGAGGAAGGGTCGATGAAAGTAGTGTGGGTTATGGGTGGTTAGAGTCTTTGAGATGGTTGTTAGAGTCATAGCTCTGATTGTCATTCCTTATTTTGGGGCAGGGCAGGTCCCCGACTATTAGCTTTTCATGTGATTCCCTTCCATGAGGATCACAGGGAGTTTGTCGGACGTAGGAAGT
>NC_080041.1:3554996-3573383 GCF_012489685.1 Lotus japonicus
AAAAACAATGGCTGCCACCACCAGTGAAACTCAAAGAGATGGTTACAATGCAAAGCCTCCTATGTTCGACGGTCAAAGGTTCGAAATTGGAAAGATAGACTGGAAAGTTTCTTTCTGGGTTTCGATGCAGATCTCTGGGATATTATTGTGGATGGCTACGAGCGTCCAGTTGATGCAGATGGCAAGAAGATCCCAAGGTCAGAGATGACTGCAGATCAAAAGAAGCTGTACTCACAACATCACAAAGCAAGAGCAATTCTTCTAAGTGCTATTTCCTATGAAGAGTACCAGAAGATTACAGATCGTGAGTTTGCGAAAGGCATTTTCGGAATCTCTGAAGATGTCTCATGAAGGAAACAAGAAAGTCAAAGAATCAAAGGCATTGTCTTTGATCAAAAAGTATGAATCCTTCATCATGGAGCCAAATGAGTCCATTGAAGAAATGTTCTCCAGATTTCAGTTGCTTGTAGCTGGCATACGACCTCTCAACAAGAGCTACACAACAAAAAGATCATGTCATAAGGGTCATCAGGTGTCTTCCTGAAAGTTGGATGCCCTTAGTGACTTCAATAGAGCTCACGAGAGACGTTGAGAATATGAGTTTAGAAGAACTCATCAGCATTTTGAAATGCCATGAGCTGAAGCGCTCAGAGATGCAAGATCTGAGGAAAAAGTCCATAACCTTGAAATCCAAATCTGAAAAGGCTAAGGTTGAGAAGTCAAAAGCTCTTCAAGCTGAAGAAGAGGAATCTGAAGAAGCATCAGAAGATTCTGATAAAGATGAGCTGACTCTGATCTCCAAGAGACTCAACCGCATCTGGAAGCACAGGCAGAGCAAGTACAAAGGCTCTGGAAAGGCAAGAGGAAAGTCTGAATCCTCAGGTCAGAAGAAGTCCTCACTTAAGGAAGTCACATGCTTTGAGTGCAAAGAATCAGGGCACTACAAAAGTGACTGTCCAAGATTGAAGAAGGACAAGAAGCCAAAGAAGCACTTCAAGACGAAGAAGAGTCTGATGGTGACATTTGATGAATCAGAGTCAGAGGATGTTGACTCTGATGGTGAAGTCCAATGACTCATGGCTATTGTCAAAGACAAGGAAGCAGAGTCAAAGAGAGTTGTTGACTCTGACTCAGAATCAGAAGGAAATCCTAACTCAGACGATGAAAATGAGGTATTCGCTTCTTTCTCTACCTCTGAACTGAAACATGCATTGTCTGATATTATGGATAAGTATAACTCCTTATTGTCTAAGCATAAGAAGCTGAAAAAGAACTTATCTGCTGTTTCCAAGACTCCTTCTGAACATGAGAAAATTATTTCTGATTTGAAAAAATGATAATCATGCCTTGATCAATTCTAACTCTGTGCTTAAGAACCAGATTGCTAAGTTAGAAGAAATTGTTGCCTGTGATGTCTCTGATTGTAGAAATGAATCTAAGTATGAAAAGTCTTTTCAAAGATTCCTAGCTAAAAGCGTGGATAGAAGCTTAATGGCTTCAATGATCTATGGCGTAAGCAGAAATGGAATGCATGGCATCGGCTATTCTAAACCAATTAGAAATGAGCCCTCTGTGTCTAAAGCTAAATCCTTGTATGAATGCTTTGTTCCCTCTGGTACCATATTGCCTGATCCTGTACCTGCTAAAGTTGCAAAAAACCCTCTTAAAAAGGGATCTTTCTCTATGACTAAATATCATGTTGAGACACCCAAGGTGATCAGAACCTCTGGGGTAACTAACAAGAAAGGACCCAGAAAGTGGGTACCTAAGGACAAGATTATCTATGTTGCAGATATCCTTGATAGCTCCACTGAAACACCAATCATGGTATCTGGACAGTGGATGCTCGCGTCACATGACGGGAGAAAGGCGTATGTTCCGAGAGCTGAAACTTAAGCCTGGAGGCGAAGTTGGCTTTGGAGGAAATGAAAAGGGTAAAATTGTTGGTACTGGTACTATTTGTGTAGATAGTTGTCCATGCATTGATAATGTGTTATTGGTAGACGGCTTAACACATAACTTATTGTCTATAAGTCAATTAGCTGACAAGGGTTATGATGTTATATTCAATCAAAAGTCCTGCCGGGCTGTAAGTCAAATCGATGGCTCTATTCTGTTTAACAGCAAGAGGAAGAACAACATTTATAAGATCAGATTATCTGAGTTGGAGGCTCAGAATGTGAAGTTCCTTCTGTCTGTTAATGAAGAGCAGTGGGTATGGCATAGACGGTTAGGGCATGCCAGTATGAGAAAGATTTCTCAGCTGAGCAAGCTAAACCTTGTCAGGGGCTTACCCAATCTGAAGTTCGCTTCAGACGCTCTTTGTGAAGCATGTCAGAAAGGCAAATTCAAAAAAGTCCCTTTCAAGGCAAAGAATGTTGTCTCAACCTCAAGGCCGTTAGAACTTCTGCATATCGACCTTTTTGGACCAGTGAAAACTGAGTCTATAGGTGGCAAGAGATATGGGATGGTTATCGTTGATGACTATAGCCGCTGGACATGGGTAAAGTTTCTAACCCGCAAGGATGAGTCTCATGCTGTGTTCTCTACCTTCATTGCTCAAGTGCAAAACGAGAAGGCTTGTAGGATTGTGCGTGTCAGAAGTGACCATGGTGGAGAGTTTGAGAATGACAAGTTTGAGAGTCTGTTTGATTCCTATGGAATTGCACATGATTTCTCTTGTCCCAGAACTCCTCAACAAAACGGTGTTGTTGAGAGGAAGAACAGAACTCTTCAGGAGATGGCTAGAACCATGCTCCAAGAAACTGGCATGGCTAAGCACTTTTGGGCAGAGGCAGTAAATACAGCATGTTACATTCAGAACAGAATCTCTGTGAGACCAATTCTGAATAAGACTCCTTATGAATTGTGGAAGAACATAAAGCCCAACATTTCTTATTTTCATCCTTTTGACTGTGTTTGTTATGTTCTCAATACTAAGGATAGATTGCATAAATTTGATGCTAAGTCTTCTAAGTGTCTATTACTCGGTTACTCTGAGAGATCTAAAGGTTTTAGATTTTATAATACTGATGCTAAGACTATTGAAGAATCTATTCATGTTAGATTTGATGATAAGCTTGACTCTGACCAGTCAAAGCTAGTTGAAAAGTTTGCAGATTTAAGCATTAATGTTTCTGACAAAGGCAAAGCTCCAGAGGAAGTTGAGCCAGAGGAAGATGAACCAGAGGAAGAAGCTGGTCCCTCTAACTCACAAACTCTGAAGAAGAGCAGAATCACTGCAGCTCACCCTAAGGAATTGATTCTGGGCAACAAAGACGAACCAGTCAGAACCAGATCTGCCTTCAGACCCTCTGAAGAGACCTTGCTCAGTCTGAAAGGATTGGTGTCCTTAATTGAACCCAAGTCCATAGATGAAGCTCTTCAGGACAAGGATTGGATTCTGGCCATGGAAGAAGAATTGAATCAATTTTCCAAGAACGATGTTTGGAGCTTAGTGAAGAAGCCTGAGAGTGTCCATGTTATTGAAACGAAATGGGTATTCAGAAACAAGCTGAATGAGAAAGGAGATGTAGTCAGAAACAAGGCAAGGCTGGTTGCTCAAGGCTACAGCCAGCAGGAAGGAATAGACTACACTGAAACATTTGCTCCAGTAGCAAGACTGGAGGCAATCAGACTGTTGATCTCTTTCTCAGTAAATCACAACATAGTTCTACATCAGATGGACGTAAAGAGTGCCTTCCTAAATGGTTATATCTCAGAGGAAGTCTATGTTCATCAACCCCCAGGTTTTGAAGATGAGAAGAAACCAGACCATGTGTTCAAATTGAAGAAATCACTCTACGGTCTGAAGCAAGCTCCCAGAGCATGGTATGAGAGACTTAGCTCATTCCTTCTGGAGAATGAGTTTGTAAGGGGTAAAGTAGATACAACTCTTTTTTGCAAGACTTATAAAGATGATATCTTAATTGTGCAAATTTATGTTGATGATATTATATTTGGTTCTGCTAATCAATCTCTATGCAAAGAATTTTCTGAGATGATGCAGGCTGAATTTGAGATGAGTATGATGGGAGAACTAAAGTACTTTCTGGGAATACAAGTTGATCAAACACAAGAAGGAACATATATCCATCAGAGCAAGTACACTAAAGAACTTCTGAAGAAGTTCAATATGCTGGAATCTACAGTGGCCAAGACTCCAATGCATCCTACATGCATTCTGGAGAAAGAAGATAAAAGTGGTAAAGTATGTCAGAAGCTCTATCGTGGCATGATAGGTTCACTTCTATACTTAACTGCATCTAGGCCAGACATTCTATTTAGTGTTCATTTATGTGCTCGTTTCCAATCAGATCCAAGGGAAACCCACTTAACTGCTGTTAAGAGGATCCTAAGGTATCTGAAAGGCACCACTAACCTTGGCTTGATGTATAAGAAAACATCAGAGTATAAGCTTTCAGGTTACTGTGATGCTGATTATGCTGGAGATAGAACAGAGAGAAAAAGTACTTCCGGAAATTGTCAATTTCTGGGAAGCAATCTAGTCTCATGGGCAAGCAAGAGGCAATCAACCATTGCACTATCAACTGCAGAGGCAGAATATATCTCAGCAGCAATATGCAGCACTCAGATGCTCTGGATGAAACATCAGCTGGAGGATTATCAGATCCTTGAGAGCAATATCCCAATCTATTGTGATAACACTGCTGCAATCTCATTGAGTAAGAATCCTATCCTGCATTCAAGGGCAAAGCACATTGAGGTAAAGTATCACTTTATTAGAGATTATGTACAGAAGGGCGTACTTCTTCTGAAGTTTGTTGATACTGACCATCAAT
Source organism: Lotus japonicus (assembly GCF_012489685.1). Lineage (NCBI taxonomy): Eukaryota > Viridiplantae > Streptophyta > Magnoliopsida > Fabales > Fabaceae > Lotus > Lotus japonicus. The sequence goes on from NC_080041.1 coordinate 3,559,799, forward strand.
GGGCAGATATCTTTACAAAGCCCTTAGCAGAGGATAGATTTAATTTTATTCTGAAAAATCTAAACATGGACTTTTGTCCAGAGTGAAGATGGATCAGAACCTCTGACTATGATACTTCTTGATCAGAAGATGTCTAGTCCAGAAGGTAACTCAATCAGAGTGTGTGTACCCACTGGTACTGACTCTGAAGCTGAGACAGCAACACGTGTGTCAGTATCTCTGATGCATAGTTCCTTGTGCCCGTGTGACAGTCTGTTATGATTGCGTGTAAATGTGCTTCTCTCCTGTGTGTGATTTGTGTATTTACTGTTACTATCTATCTTTAATTTTCAACCGTTGATCTTAAATTGCTTTTTGAATCAACAACGGTTATTTGTCAAAACCCACTATACACACACGATCTCTTTCACTTCCGGTTTTTACTCTCGCTCTCTCTGCTTTTCAAAAACCGCTTATCCTCGATTTCTCTCTCGATCTCTCTTCATCTTTCAACCTTCATCTTCTACCTCAAACCTTCAACCGCTTCAAAAATGGTGAGTCAAACCAGAAGATCTACTGCAGATGCACCCCAGTTCCCTCACATGGTAGTTGGTCTAGCAACGGGTCAAAGGGGCCCTGAGAATCCAACACAAGATCAAGGTCAAGCTCAAGAGCAGATTGTTCCAATTGCAGAACGGGGCTGTGCCGTTCACTGCGTATTTGCTCCTGAGGAACTTCAAGTCCTGGCAGAATGGAGATTCGACCTCGACAACCTGGCTACAAATGGGTATGATCTTCGTCCTGAAGTCCAAGTTCAAGGTTGGGGAAATTACTTCAACAGACTTCGAGGACCGGTGTATGATAGACTGGTCAAGGAATTCTGGAAGCACGCCGACTGCGATGATACTCAGGTGGTATCTCACGTTCTTGGAAGAAAGATCATCATCACGGAGAAGTCTTTCGTGAATTTGCTGGGTGCAGACACTGCTTTTGGGTATCGTTTCCAACTCACGGAATCGAAGCTGAAACCCAGCACCAAGAATACAATCAACGAGGCCCTGTACACCAATTACAAACCGGGCAAGACGAATTACAAGGTGATGGACCTTCATCCCAAGCTCAGGATCTGGCACAAAATTTTGCTCCACTGCATAAACCAGAGACCAAAGGGCAGTTCTCCAGACTACATCAACTTCAACCAGAAGGTGATGTTGTTCTTCATCCAAGACCAGAAGAAGATCTGTCTTCCCTACTTCCTGTTCTCCTACTTGAAGGAGTGTATCCGGAAGTCTCGTACCACTGCCTCCATCAAGTCAGCAATCAAGTATATCCCCTTTGGGAGACTGCTCTCAGACTTTTTCATTGAAAGCAACCTGGTACAAGATCTGGTCAATGCTGGATGTGTAGAGGATCTGACCACCATCGTCAGTGATGTCTTCACCGCAAATTCTCTGAAGAAGATGGGTTTGGTCCAGAAGAAAATCGCCCCTGCTCGTGAAGACACATCTTCTGAAATCAGAAGTAGAAGGATGCCTCTGAATGACTACCCTCTGTGGACTCAGGCAGACAATCCTGACGCCATTAGGTGCTATGTTGAAGACCTAAGGGCTCAAGGATTCGAAATTGATCTCGATGATTTCTTCAGCCGACTGCCGCCAGCTCCAGAGTTTCCTTCTCCTCCCAAGAAGAAAGCTCAGAGGAAGATGATCCTAGAAGAATCTTCTGAGGAATCAGATGTCCCTCTGGTCAAAAAGAAGAAGAGAAAGCCTGATGATGGTGATGATAGTGATAATGAGGATGGTCCTCCTAAGAAGAAGAAGAAGCAGGTCAGAATCGTGGTGAAGCCTACTCGGGTGGAACCAGCTGCTGAAGTGGTTAGAAGGACTGAACCTCCTGCCAGAGTGACTAGATCATCAGCACATTCAAGTAAGCCTGCACTTGCTTCTGATGATGATTTGAATTTATTTGATGCACTCCCTATATCTGCCATGCTCAAACACTCCTCAAATCCCCTCACTCCTATTCCTGAATCCCAACCAGCTGCACAAACCACCTCTCCACCACATTCCCCAAGATCTTCATTCTTTCAACCTTCCCCTACTGAAGCACCTCTCTGGAATTTGCTTCAGAACCAACCCTCTAGGTCAGAAGAACCTACCTCTCCCATTACCATTCAGTACAACCCATTATCTTCTGAACCCATCATTCATGCACAACCAGAGCCTACCCACACAGAACCTGAGCCCAGAACCTCTGATCACTCTGTCCCAAGAGCATCAGAACGTCTGGCTCTCAAACCCACGGATACAGACTCTTCCACATCCTTTACACCTGTATCCTTCCCAACCAATGTTGCTGATTCTTCTCCCTCCAATAACTCTGAATCCATTAGAAAATTCATGGAGGTCAGAAAAGAAAAGGTGTCTACCTTAGAAGAGTATTACCTCACTTGTCCAAGCCCTAGGAGATATCCTGGCCCTAGACCTGAACGTCTAGTTGACCCAGATGAACCTATCTTGGCCAATCCTTTACAAGAGGCAGACCCTTTGGCTCAACAAGCTCACCCTGCCCCAGACCAACAAGAGCCTATTCAACCAGAACCTGAACCCGAACAATCAGTGTCTAACCAATCCTCGGTTAGATCACCCCATCCTCTGGTTGAAACTTCAGAACCTCACCTTGGAACCTCTGAACCCAATGCTCAAACGTTTAACATTGGCTCTCCACAAGGTGCCTCTGAAGCTCACAGCAGCAATCACCCAGCCTCTCCTGAACCCAACCTCTCCATAATTCCTTACACTCACCTCCGACCCACATCTCTCTCTGAGTGCATCAATACTTTCTATCATGAAGCTTCTTTGATGCTACACAATGTGCACGGTCAGACTGACCTCAGTGAGAATGCTGAACGTGTGGCTGATGAGTGGAACAATCTGGGCACTTGGCTAGTGGCTCAAGTTCCAATTATGATGCAGCTCCTGCATGCAGAGGGAAGTCAGAGCATTGAGGCTGCAAAGCAAAGGTTTGCTCGAAGGGTGGCTCTTCATGAACAAGAACAGAGACATAAGCTTCTTGAAGCTATTGAAGAAGCCAAGAGAAAGAAAGCTCAAGCAGAAGAAGCTGCACGTCAAGCAGCAGCTCAAGCTGAACAAGCCCGATTAGAGGCAGAACGACTTGAGGCTGAAGCTCTTAGATGCCAAGCACTTGCACCAGTAGTGTTTACTCCTGCTGCTTCTGCTTCCATTCCAGATCCTCAAGCTGCTCAGAATGTTCCTTCCGGTTCTGCTCAGTCAAGCTCATCCAGACTCGACATCATGGAACAGCGTCTTGACATTCATGAATCCATGCTGATTGAAATGAAGCACATGATGATGGAACTTCTGCGACGAACTGATAAACCTTAGTTTTAGGATCTCTTCGTTTTTCTTTTTCTTTAACGTTGTTTTATTCTTGTTAAACTCTGTTTCTTTTTATTTACTTAGTCTACTTTGTTCGTTTGTGATTATCTATGCATATCTATATATATTTGTGTCACATATGTTTGCCAAAATCTTTTTATTCATCGTATCTTTATGTTTACATCATACATTCTTTCCCTAAAGTCTAGAATGGAGGATCCCTCCTCATTCTTCTGTACTCCTGGCGCTGCTCTGACCTATCCTTCTCCAGACGCTCCAGTGCATGCTGGATGTTGTTGAGCCTGTCCTTTAGCTCATCCCTCTCCAGAATCTCTTCTGCGGTCTTGAGCTTCTCTTCCAAACTCTCTCTTTCTTCCAGCAGCTTGAGTTCAAGCCGGCTGAGTTCTTGCACCTCCTCCACGAAGGCAAGAAACTCCCTCAGGTCTCTCTTCACCTCTGGACGCAGGTCCTCTTCCAGCAGTGTCCGTGTCAGCTCCGCGATGGTCGTTGTACCCTCTGGATGCCTGATGTTCAGGAACAAGTCCTCCTCAAAAGCCTTCTTCCTCAGCTCTTCTAGTGCTACGATGTATGATGCCATTTTTTTTTACTGAAAATTGTTCGAGGTGTGAAGCTTACCTTTCTCTCCAACGCTTTATATAGGCTTCACTTTCTCTCTGAAAGTTAATGCTCCTACGGTTTCTCGAGGTTAAGTTCTTGGTAACTGACCCTTCTCTTTACTCACTTGACCGGTGGTAAACGTTCTTCTCTTGCATTAACTCTTCTATTTATTTCGCCTAACTCTGATTCTTGCATCGTTTTCATTTCCTTTATACTTAGACCTTCTCTAAGGGGGAGTACCTTGTACTTCAAGCTAAGTTTTTCACACCCCAAGCTTTTTGTTTATGACAAAAAGGGGGAGTAAACCCAGTTTTTGATGTGTAAGATGTGTTAGTGTGATTTATTTTTTCTTTTGGAGAATTTAAGAGTTCCACCTTCATGACCATAGATGTGTCACTGGGCAAATACAAGGAATACATTTCACTTCTTCTGAAGTGATTATAAGTTGACTCTGATACCCAAGACTCTGATACCCTGTCCGTGACTCTGATTACTTATGCGCTCTGATTACTCGATTTTCATCTATGTCATAAGTTTTTCACTCTGAACTCTTATATCATTTAGCTCAGAATCTAGACTTTACTAACGTTTTCATCAAGTATTAGATTCAGGGGGAGCTAAGCTCAGAATCAAGCAGTGACTTGAATTCAGAATGAGCAAGATAAACTATTCACATCAGGATAAGTCTTATTCTATATCTCTAAACTCTGAGTGAATTCAGTTTAATGTTTAAGAATTGTTCATCAAAAATCTTAGTTTTGTCATCATCAAAAAGGGGGAGATTGTAAGATCAAAGTTTTGATCTAGTAGTACAACTCTATGTTTTGATGATTACAAGTTAACCTTTTGATATGAACAATTGTGGTACTCTAACGTGTTTTTCTGAGTGTGCTATTTGCAGGCTCTGACCTCAACTTAATCTCACACAAATCAGAAGCACTGTGTATAAAGAGCAACCCAAGCAACGCTTTCGCATTCACCATGTTCAGTATGAACAGTGGAAAAGCTTCAGAAGTTCTGAAGTTATATAAACTCTGATGTGGACTCAGTCACTAGAAGTTCTGAAGATCCAGAAAGTCTGATAACCAAGAAACACTGAAGGCTCAGATGTTCTGATGGTGTAGAAGACTCTGAAGATCCAGAAGCTGATTAGTGAAGTTCTGATGTCCAGAAGCAAGATACTCTGAAGACCATGTTCTTCCCTCTGAGTTCAGAATCAGAAGAAACAATGGTCAGAGGATCTGGGCTTTCCCTCTGACTCTGATCAACCGGCTTCACAAGTTCCAATATGAAGCATTCCCCTGATCAGAAGTCTCCTAGGTTTAAAGGTCGCGTCGCTATCCAAGTACAAAAGCATATGTACTATCCTGACGACCTACCTAACAGTCTCAGACACAGCAGAAGCTGGATTTTCCAGAACTGCTCTCCAACGGTAGCATTTCCCATGCAACGCTCAACCCTAATCCTTAGAGTATATAAAGAGGCTGAAGACTGAAAGAAACGACTAGAAGCATTTACATACGCGCAAGACAATCTTAAATTCTTCTAAGTTTTCTTTCATCTGAAATTCATTGAGTTTACTATTAGCTTTTTAGAAGCAAATCTCTTGTAAACAATTCTTTGATAAACAGTTTGTTTAGTTCCTTTAGGAGATCAAGGCTGATCGGATCCTAGAGAAGACTAAGAGAGTGAATCTTAGTGTGAGCTAAGTCAATGTAATTGTTAGTCACTTGTAGGTTTCAAGTGCAGTTGTAACTCTTACCTGATTAGTGGATTGCCTTCATTCTAAGAAGGAAGAAATCACCTTAACGGGTGGACTGGAGTAGCTTGAGTGATTTATCAAGTGAACCAGGATAAAATCCTTGTGTGCTTTTCTATCTCTTATCCTTAGCACTTAAGTTCTCGGAAGATTTGTCAAAATCTTTAAGGTGGAAGTTTTATACTAAAAACGTTATTCAAACCCCCCTTTCTACCGTTTTTCATACCTTCATCTATCACTTAATAAAGCTGAAGCAATGAGAAACTCTAATTTTATTGTTCATTTGGGAGAGGAATCTAGACCCTTCGTCATCGTATACAACGGTTCTCACCTGCCCCGTCCTCAAATCAACAAGATGATTGTTTCTAACAAGAGTGAATCTGAGCCATTTAAACCTAATATATTTTTCTGAACCTCTCTACTGTTGTCTTCCTCCCCTCTTTCGCGATTCGTCCGTAGTTGTTTACTTCTCACATTAAAAAGATTTTTTCACATTAAAAATTCTTGTGTCTCTATTTTATTTTTATTGTCTCTGCTGTTATTTGAATTTTCTTTAAAGGTTGTTCACTTCTCACAAGTGAATACAAATTTTTGTGCTTCTAATTTTTTCCACTGCCCCACTTAATTCCCATCAATAACATAACCGAGAATTCAACCAAACAGAAACAGTAGCTCAAAATTAACATATAGAAAATCCAATTAACATAATAAACCGACTTCATATGTTTTGCTCTTCTCCTCCTGAATTGATATCATACAATGAAATGAACTACCGCGTATATCACAAATGCAGCAAAAGTGAAGAGACATAACTATATACATTTTTTGTATCGGCTTTATAGCTCGGTTGTTTTTCGTAGCCCCATTCCAAGACAAATTTGGTAAAGAGACATCTATATACATTTTTCGTAACCCCACATACATAGTCTCATTGTCATTCCAGGACAAATTTGGTAAGGCAGGTTTGTAGTAGTTTGGTGAAACTGAAGTACTGCCTACAGATTAAGAGAAATATAGTTGTGGGTTGGAGAAGAATTATGTGGTGTGTGATGAAGTCATTGAATACGAGATGCGATGAGATGTGATGTCCATCCACAACGCTCTCAAGTTAATTCATGATTCACCGACTACTAATTTTTTTATTATTAATATAATGCTAGGTATATATTCTCCACAATACACAATTTTATTTGAATAGGTTAATCCATATGGTGAGGTTAGCTCTTTGGGTGGAGATTTTTTCTACCAATAAAAATTAAATTTAAAATATTATTTTAAAAAAATCAACCATATATATATATATTACCAAATACCAATTTAGTTCATCATGAAACAAAATAACTAAAACAAACAAATAAACATACATACTTTTGAGTACGTGAACTTGCTTTGCAAGATCTACCAATCTACATCCAATCTTGGTATATGTAACACAACATCTAATGTGCATCGAGAAACTTGTAATGTGCAAAAAAAAAATCACACTTTTAAATCATACTTCCATTTAGAGATAAAGGAAGAAAATAAGAGTAAAGTAAGAGATATGATATGTGATGTGATAAAAAAAAATAACAACATAAAAACTTTGAGGCTACTATTAGAGGTTAAAACCAATATTGCGTTCCTAATATTTTATATGCCTGTTAAATTAGCTCATAATTTAGAAGATCGTTTGTTGAATGGAGGCTACTAGTAGAGGTTAAACCCTCATTGTGTTCCTAATATTTATACGCCTGACAAATGACCTCATAATCTAAAAGATCACAGATTTAGATTTAACCTATGATCATGTCAATTTGGTAGGATAAAAAATAGTCACATTTTGGGGACTAACATGTCAAACACCATATAATATACATTTGAATATTTGATGGACATAAAAAAATTAGGAATAAAATTATATAAAGGTTTACTCATCATCATTAGAAAGATTAGTATAATAGCAAATACTGGCTTCATTATAAAAATGGAAAATTGTTATCAAAATTATGTATTAATTTAATTATTATATCAGAAATGAACATTGTTATTAAAATTATGTATATATTGATTATGGAAATTTGACTTCATCAATATTTGTTCCTATAAAACAATTTGTCATTGTGGTGGTTGTCAACAAAACAACCCAACCCCAAAATAGTTAATATCCACTCAAATCAATTTAGGGCCCGTTTGGTGACCAGGATAGGATAGGATAGGATAGGATAGGACAGGATAATAATCATATCCTGTTGTTATCTGTTGTTTGTTGCACCAGCAGGATATGATAACACTATCCTGTCTTCTATCCTATCCTGTCAATCATGTGTAAAAGTTATCCTGAGGGGGAGCTAGGATAGAGCAGGATAGGATACCAGTTATATATTTTCTTTCAGTATCCTAACTCCAAATTAATTTATTTTAATATTATATAATTTATAATTTATAATAATATTAATTAATAAATATAAAAATATTAATTTAACTAAAGTAAAAAATAAATAAAATTATTATTCATAAATAGTAAAAATAGACTACTCACGTACAAATATTGATTTATTAATAATAATAGACTAATTTAATATTTTCATCTTCTATTATTTAAAAATTATTTATCTACTTATATAATAATTTAAATATAAAGTATTTTTGAAATAATAATATTTTTAATTTAGTTAATTTTTATTGTTTATCACGTGTCACAACTAAGTGAAAAACATTGATTACAAATATTGATTTTTTAATAGTAATAGATTAATTTTTTATTTTCCTCTCCTATTATTTAAAACTACTTATCTACTTATATAATAATTTATAATTCAAATATAAATTACTTTTGAAATAATAATATTCTTAATTTAGTTAACTTTTATTGTTAATTATCACGTGTCACAACTAAGTGAAAACCAATTGGTTAACTGCATAATTTTATTTAAAATATAGGGTATCTTCAAAACAATAAAATAGGCTAATTAATAAAATTTAAATTAATTTTATTCATTTTATCTTCAAAACAATAAAATAGGCTAATTAATAAAATTTAAATTAATTTTATTCATTTTAAAATATAGACTCATTCATGAAAATGTAAAGAAATTAAATTTAATAGAATGATCAATTTTAAATGTATTTTTTATTCAAATATAAATCTGATACATTTTTCCTTATCATATCCTGTCATTATCATGTGCACGTCAAACACAGGATATGATAAGAGTCTATCCTGCTCTTATCCTATCCTGTTGATATCCTGTTCACATATCATATCATATCCTATCCTGACCACCAAACGGACCCTAGAGATAAAAGTGGTTAATTAATTTCCATTCTTTCTGGCCACAGAAAGGGTCTTCAGAGAACTCCTATCTCCTCCATTCAAAATTTAGAAACCAATAATAGAAATAAAGATCTGAACGGGTGGTGAGAGAAGGGAGTATGAAAAAAAAAAATTTAAAGAAGAAGGAGAAGTACAAGAAATGATAAAGCAGCCTCATTATGTGTACATTTGGGCAAAAGGGCACTCCATTTTTTTTTCTTGTAGGTACAATGAAAAGAGCAAAAATTGTAATAAGCACCCCCTGTACCCTTGTTCAATTCCCTTGCAGGATACAAAGTACCAGAAGATTACAATCTAATTTAGGTTCTCTAGCTAACTAATTAAGCGTTTCTTTGGAACTTTTTGCATATGATTCTAAAACCAAAATTAATTCTATGATATCGAATGTTACATGAGTACCTTCGATGAGAATTAATCATGAGAAAATAGAAACGAATCCAAACATGGATATACCTCTAGAATGCTCTGCAAAGCAGGCCTCCAAAGGGCGAGGGAGTGAGTCGTAGTCGCCGCCATAATGGTCCATCAAATAAGCCAACACCTCCTCCACCCTCAACCCTTCACACCTCCACTTTCCCAACCGAAGACTCCAATTGCTTATTTGTGATCTTTATTTTCACCTCTTGATGACTTGTATTTGTTTTCTCACCATAGCTTGATCCTGCAATATAACAACCACCCTCAACTGTCGCTGCCAGAGAGTCACCGCTGCCGGCGGTTGAATATAGGTGTCACCGCCGCCGCCAGTCTTCGGTATTTGGGGATGTCGTATGTTGGAAATTAAGAGAGAAATTGTTGTGCCGTGGCAAGCCACTGCCCTGAAGCAAAATTTCCGGCGGACCTCGGTGCAAATCCTAACTGCCGATTTTGCCCCCAAGGGTTTACACAACTACGATCTAACTCGTACACTCGAGGCAGACCGTATGGAACCTTCACAAAATATTGCCCAGAAGAATAGGAATAGGACAAAGCAAAGAAGAAGTGAATGATGTTTTTTCCACCCCGAAAACACAATGGCTGAGTTCTTTTTATATCCATGTTCCACTACACCCAATTCATTTGCCTAGGGACAAGAGAATCAATGGCAATTAACAACCATAATGCCCACGGTCAAAGACCATAAAACCACTTGAATTTGGCAAATGAAATTGATGAAAACATGGTGATTGAATAGTTATTATTAGTATTAATGTCATAGGCAATCCTCACGTAAGTGAAGATCTGTTACTTCCTCCACTAAATTAGTTTTTAATTCAAATTAAATATATTTGATTTTCATTATCTTTCAATCCCCACTAATGAAAATCAATCGAGAGAAGGAAATTAATCAGAACAAAATTTCTGAGCAATGAAGAAGGGAATTTCTAGGCAATAGAAGGGTTTAAACTTAAGTGTTAATGTCCATAGGATTGAATTAACACATAGTGAAATAAGGCAATGACACAAGTCCAGTAAGTGAATTTCTCAGCAATGACAAGACTCTCACAACACACCCCTAACCTTCAAATTCGCAAAGGATCCGCGATAATATTTTTTTTTTTTTCACATTTAGGCCTTTGATTCACCTTGGGTCGCTCATGAGTGCTCTCGAAAGATTGCCAAAGTCTTGCATAGAAGGTGGCCTAAACCTTCACACTCACGTAGATACATCAAGTGCGTCTCTATAGCACCACCCAAACAATGGGATATGTATCAATCATCAGATGTGCAGATACATCAAGTGCGTCTCTTAGCACCACCCAAACACTGGGCTATGTATCTGTTATGAGCTCTGCAGATACATCATGTATCAAATGAAATTTTAGCTCATAACCTCACATCAAGCACTACCGCACGCCATAGGGATGAGATGTAGTGCATATGAGTCTTCGCATGGCTTCGTTTGACCACGAAATGGGGATCAACCACACGTTCCTCCACTCAAGGCGCTCATCCCCTCGACGAATCCATGACAATTTTCCTAACCAATCCTTAATATAGGATCCACAAGATTTTTCTCACTTCTCACATAATCAAATGAGATTTCACCATCGTTTAGCAATATCATGTCTCACCTGCATGTGTCTCATCTTGCCATTATAAGCATTGTTGTTAGCTACGCCATTGCAGCTCGATCACAATGGATAATTATGGTATGTGTTAGTTCACCCCACAATGGTAAATCAGCCTCTCACACTTCAGCTTCTTGACCTGCAAGTTCAAGAGCTAAAAATTTCTGATTCAGTTGTAGACCTGATTTTGCATGTTGCTTTGTCTACTTCCAAGACACTGCACCACATTCCAATGTGAACACATACCTGCTTGTAAACTTATTTCATCACATATGAGACTTAATTTACACCACAACATCTACCAACACTCAAGGACTGCTTGAGAAATATAAACTCTAAGGTATAGTACATCTAAATATGTTAGCATCATATGGAGTTTTGGCATGCATTACAGCAAAGATGTTGAAGTCTCTCATAAAAAAATGCAATTTGTAAAATTTATAACAAAGCCATTTTCTAGTTTCATATTTCCATTCCGAGAATTACACCATGCTTCTCTATGAATCTTTCATTTTAAAATTTGGAACTCAAGAATCTTTGATTTCAAACTCAACTTTTAGACTAGTTCCAAAAATTAACATATCATCCACATGTACCACACACCCATTTTCAAATAGCTTGTTCACAACAAAGTCATGCCTTATGTATCAAGTCTGGTTATTTCATTGCTTAGGTGCACAGACACAAGATGATTTGTTTAAAGCGCTTAACATCTATAGATTCTATTATACAGACATCATGCAAACATGTGAGTCTATATGCAGTATTTCTTTGGCATAACAAAGAAATGACTCCAGTAACCTTGGCATGATCAATATCATTTCCTTTCAAATCCGGTAATCATGCTTTACTCAATCTACCCTCACAATTTTTAGAGATTTTAATAAGAAGTTTATTAGGAAATTTGATAACGCTTTAGGTGCCACCTAATATGCACCACTTTTTAGTGGTGCAACCTGTAAGATCAAGTTTTGATCTAGTAGTACAACTCTATGTTTTGATGATTACAAGTTAACCTTTTGATATGAACAATTGTGGTACTCTAACGTGTTTTTCTGAGTGTGCTATTTACAGGCTCTGACCTCAACTCAATCTCACACAAATCAGAAGCACTGTGTATAAAGAGTGACCCAAGCAACGCTTTCGCATTCACCATGTTCAGTATGAACAGTGGAAAAGCTTCAGAAGTTCTGAAGCTATACAAACTCTGATGTGGACTCAGTCGCTAGAAGCTCTGAAGATCCAGAAGTTCTGATAACCAAGAAACACTGAAGGTTCAGATGTTCTGATGGTGTAGAAGACTCTGAAGATCCAGAAGCTGAATAGTGGAAACTCTGAAGTCCAGAAGCAAGAAACTCTGAAGGCCATGTTCTTCCCTCTGAGTTCAGAATCAGAAGATACAATGGTCAGAGGATCTGTGCTTTCCCTCTGACTCTGATCAACCGGCTTCACAAGTTCCAATATGAAGTATTCCCCTGATCAGAAGTCTCCTAGGTTAAAAGGTCAAGTCGCTATCCAAGTACAAAAGCAAGTGTACCTTCCTGACGACCTACCTAACGTTCTCAGCCACAGCAGAAGCTGGATTTTCCAGAACTGCCCTCCAACGGTAGCATTTCCCATGCAACGCTCAACCCTAATCCTTGGAGTATATATAAAGGCTGAAGATTGAAAGAAGCGGCTAAGAAACTAAGCAGAAGCAATACACACGCGCAAGACATATTCAAAATATTCTAAGCTTTCTTTCATCTTGAAATTCATTGTGTTTACTATAAGCTTTTTAGAAGCACTTTCTTTGTAAACAAGAACTTCATATACAGTTGTATAGTTTGCCTTTAGGAGATCAAGGTTGATCGGATCCTAGAGAAGACTAAGAGAGTGAATCTTAGTGTAAGCTAAGTCAGTGTAATTGTTAGTCACTTGTAGGTTTCAAGTGCAGTTGTAACTCTTACCTGATTAGTGGATTGCCTTCATTCTAAGAAGGAAGAAATCACCTTAACGGGTGGACTGGAGTAGCTTGAGTGATTTATCAAGTGAACCAGGATAAAATCCTTGTGTGCTTTTCTATCTCTTATCTTTAGCACTTAAGTTCTCGAAAGATTTGCCAAAATCTTTAAGGTGGAAGTCTTGTACTGAAAACGTTATTCAAACCCCCCCTTTCTACCGTTTTTCATACCTTCACAACCTTGCACCACTATACCAATTGTCCATTTTACCCCTGTTAAAAAAAATTATTTTATAAAAAGAAAAAAATATTGGTATTACCGGGTGGATTTTGATGGGATTAATTTTTTAAACAGGGATAAAATGGACAATTAACATAGTGGTGCAAAGTTTACACCACTAAAAAGTGGTGCATATTAGGTAGACCCAACGCTTTAACCAAATATTATCAAGCATCCGATGATTATGCCACACTCCATTCATCATGTTTTTTTCTTTGACATAATTGTTTGATCGAGAGATT
>NC_080041.1:3573483-3598239 GCF_012489685.1 Lotus japonicus
GTAAAGTATCACTTTTATTAGAGATTATGTACAGAAGGGCGTACTTCTTCTGAAGTTTGTTGATACTGACCATCAATGGGCAGATATCTTTACAAAGCCCTTAGCAGAGGATAGATTTAATTTTATTCTGAAAAATCTAAACATGGACTTTTGTCCAGAGTGAAGATGGATCAGAACCTCTGACTATGATACTTCTTGATCAGAAGATGTCTAGTCCAGAAGGTAACTCAATCAGAGTGTGTGTACCCACTGGTACTGACTCTGAAGCTGAGACAGCAACACGGTGTGTCAGTATCTCTGATGCATAGTTCCTTGTGCCCGTGTGACAGTCTGTTATGATTGCGTGTAAATGTGCTTCTCTCCTGTGTGTGATTTGTGTATTTACTGTTACTATCTATCTTTAATTTTCAACCGTTGATCTTAAATTGCTTTTTGAATCAACAACGGTTATTTGTCAAAACCCACTATACACACACGATCTCTTTCACTTCCGGTTTTTACTCTCCTCTCTCTGCTTTTCAAAAACCGCTTATCCTCGATTTCTCTCTCGATCTCTCTTCATCTTTCAACCTTCATCTTCTACCTCAAACCTTCAACCGCTTCAAAAATGGTGAGTCAAACCAGAAGATCTACTGCAGATGCACCCCAGTTCCCTCACATGGTAGTTGGTCTAGCAACGGGTCAAAGGGGCCCTGAGAATCCAACACAAGATCAAGGTCAAGCTCAAGAGCAGATTGTTCCAATTGCAGAACGGGGCTGTGCCGTTCACTGCGTATTTGCTCCTGAGGAACTTCAAGTCCTGGCAGAATGGAGATTCGACCTCGACAACCTGGCTACAAATGGGTATGATCTTCGTCCTGAAGTCCAAGTTCAAGTTGGGGAAATTACTTCAACAGACTTCCGAGGACCGGTGTATGATAGACTGGTCAAGGAATTCTGGAAGCACGCCGACTGCGATGATACTCAGGTGGTATCTCACGTTCTTGGAAGAAAGATCATCATCACGGAGAAGTCTTTCGTGAATTTGCTGGGTGCAGACACTGCTTTTGGGTATCGTTTCCAACTCACGGAATCGAAGCTGAAACCCAGCACCAAGAATACAATCAACGAGGCCCTGTACACCAATTACAAACCGGGCAAGACGAATTACAAGGTGATGGACCTTCATCCCAAGCTCAGGATCTGGCACAAAATTTTGCTCCACTGCATAAACCAGAGACCAAAGGGCAGTTCTCCAGACTACATCAACTTCAACCAGAAGGTGATGTTGTTCTTCATCCAAGACCAGAAGAAGATCTGTCTTCCCTACTTCCTGTTCTCCTACTTGAAGGAGTGTATCCGGAAGTCTCGTACCACTGCCTCCATCAAGTCAGCAATCAAGTATATCCCCTTTGGGAGACTGCTCTCAGACTTTTTCATTGAAAGCAACCTGGTACAAGATCTGGTCAATGCTGGATGTGTAGAGGATCTGACCACCATCGTCAGTGATGTCTTCACCGCAAATTCTCTGAAGAAGATGGGTTTGGTCCAGAAGAAAATCGCCCCTGCTCGTGAAGACACATCTTCTGAAATCAGAAGTAGAAGGATGCCTCTGAATGACTACCCTCTGTGGACTCAGGCAGACAATCCTGACGCCATTAGGTGCTATGTTGAAGACCTAAGGGCTCAAGGATTCGAAATTGATCTCGATGATTTCTTCAGCCGACTGCCGCCAGCTCCAGAGTTTCCTTCTCCTCCCAAGAAGAAAGCTCAGAGGAAGATGATCCTAGAAGAATCTTCTGAGGAATCAGATGTCCCTCTGGTCAAAAAGAAGAAGAGAAAGCCTGATGATGGTGATGATAGTGATAATGAGGATGGTCCTCCTAAGAAGAAGAAGAAGCAGGTCAGAATCGTGGTGAAGCCTACTCGGGTGGAACCAGCTGCTGAAGTGGTTAGAAGGACTGAACCTCCTGCCAGAGTGACTAGATCATCAGCACATTCAAGTAAGCCTGCACTTGCTTCTGATGATGATTTGAATTTATTTGATGCACTCCCTATATCTGCCATGCTCAAACACTCCTCAAATCCCCTCACTCCTATTCCTGAATCCCAACCAGCTGCACAAACCACCTCTCCACCACATTCCCCAAGATCTTCATTCTTTCAACCTTCCCCTACTGAAGCACCTCTCTGGAATTTGCTTCAGAACCAACCCTCTAGGTCAGAAGAACCTACCTCTCCCATTACCATTCAGTACAACCCATTATCTTCTGAACCCATCATTCATGCACAACCAGAGCCTACCCACACAGAACCTGAGCCCAGAACCTCTGATCACTCTGTCCCAAGAGCATCAGAACGTCTGGCTCTCAAACCCACGGATACAGACTCTTCCACATCCTTTACACCTGTATCCTTCCCAACCAATGTTGCTGATTCTTCTCCCTCCAATAACTCTGAATCCATTAGAAAATTCATGGAGGTCAGAAAAGAAAAGGTGTCTACCTTAGAAGAGTATTACCTCACTTGTCCAAGCCCTAGGAGATATCCTGGCCCTAGACCTGAACGTCTAGTTGACCCAGATGAACCTATCTTGGCCAATCCTTTACAAGAGGCAGACCCTTTGGCTCAACAAGCTCACCCTGCCCCAGACCAACAAGAGCCTATTCAACCAGAACCTGAACCCGAACAATCAGTGTCTAACCAATCCTCGGTTAGATCACCCCATCCTCTGGTTGAAACTTCAGAACCTCACCTTGGAACCTCTGAACCCAATGCTCAAACGTTTAACATTGGCTCTCCACAAGGTGCCTCTGAAGCTCACAGCAGCAATCACCCAGCCTCTCCTGAACCCAACCTCTCCATAATTCCTTACACTCACCTCCGACCCACATCTCTCTCTGAGTGCATCAATACTTTCTATCATGAAGCTTCTTTGATGCTACACAATGTGCACGGTCAGACTGACCTCAGTGAGAATGCTGAACGTGTGGCTGATGAGTGGAACAATCTGGGCACTTGGCTAGTGGCTCAAGTTCCAATTATGATGCAGCTCCTGCATGCAGAGGGAAGTCAGAGCATTGAGGCTGCAAAGCAAAGGTTTGCTCGAAGGGTGGCTCTTCATGAACAAGAACAGAGACATAAGCTTCTTGAAGCTATTGAAGAAGCCAAGAGAAAGAAAGCTCAAGCAGAAGAAGCTGCACGTCAAGCAGCAGCTCAAGCTGAACAAGCCCGATTAGAGGCAGAACGACTTGAGGCTGAAGCTCTTAGATGCCAAGCACTTGCACCAGTAGTGTTTACTCCTGCTGCTTCTGCTTCCATTCCAGATCCTCAAGCTGCTCAGAATGTTCCTTCCGGTTCTGCTCAGTCAAGCTCATCCAGACTCGACATCATGGAACAGCGTCTTGACATTCATGAATCCATGCTGATTGAAATGAAGCACATGATGATGGAACTTCTGCGACGAACTGATAAACCTTAGTTTTAGGATCTCTTCGTTTTTCTTTTTCTTTAACGTTGTTTTATTCTTGTTAAACTCTGTTTCTTTTTATTTACTTAGTCTACTTTGTTCGTTTGTGATTATCTATGCATATCTATATATATTTGTGTCACATATGTTTGCCAAAATCTTTTTATTCATCGTATCTTTATGTTTACATCATACATTCTTTCCCTAAAGTCTAGAATGGAGGATCCCTCCTCATTCTTCTGTACTCCTGGCGCTGCTCTGACCTATCCTTCTCCAGACGCTCCAGTGCATGCTGGATGTTGTTGAGCCTGTCCTTTAGCTCATCCCTCTCCAGAATCTCTTCTGCGGTCTTGAGCTTCTCTTCCAAACTCTCTCTTTCTTCCAGCAGCTTGAGTTCAAGCCGGCTGAGTTCTTGCACCTCCTCCACGAAGGCAAGAAACTCCCTCAGGTCTCTCTTCACCTCTGGACGCAGGTCCTCTTCCAGCAGTGTCCGTGTCAGCTCCGCGATGGTCGTTGTACCCTCTGGATGCCTGATGTTCAGGAACAAGTCCTCCTCAAAAGCCTTCTTCCTCAGCTCTTCTAGTGCTACGATGTATGATGCCATTTTTTTTTACTGAAAATTGTTCGAGGTGTGAAGCTTACCTTTCTCTCCAACGCTTTATATAGGCTTCACTTTCTCTCTGAAAGTTAATGCTCCTACGGTTTCTCGAGGTTAAGTTCTTGGTAACTGACCCTTCTCTTTACTCACTTGACCGGTGGTAAACGTTCTTCTCTTGCATTAACTCTTCTATTTATTTCGCCTAACTCTGATTCTTGCATCGTTTTCATTTCCTTTATACTTAGACCTTCTCTAAGGGGGAGTACCTTGTACTTCAAGCTAAGTTTTTCACACCCCAAGCTTTTTGTTTATGACAAAAAGGGGGAGTAAACCCAGTTTTTGATGTGTAAGATGTGTTAGTGTGATTTATTTTTTCTTTTGGAGAATTTAAGAGTTCCACCTTCATGACCATAGATGTGTCACTGGGCAAATACAAGGAATACATTTCACTTCTTCTGAAGTGATTATAAGTTGACTCTGATACCCAAGACTCTGATACCCTGTCCGTGACTCTGATTACTTATGCGCTCTGATTACTCGATTTTCATCTATGTCATAAGTTTTTCACTCTGAACTCTTATATCATTTAGCTCAGAATCTAGACTTTACTAACGTTTTCATCAAGTATTAGATTCAGGGGGAGCTAAGCTCAGAATCAAGCAGTGACTTGAATTCAGAATGAGCAAGATAAACTATTCACATCAGGATAAGTCTTATTCTATATCTCTAAACTCTGAGTGAATTCAGTTTAATGTTTAAGAATTGTTCATCAAAAATCTTAGTTTTGTCATCATCAAAAAGGGGGAGATTGTAAGATCAAAGTTTTGATCTAGTAGTACAACTCTATGTTTTGATGATTACAAGTTAACCTTTTGATATGAACAATTGTGGTACTCTAACGTGTTTTTCTGAGTGTGCTATTTGCAGGCTCTGACCTCAACTTAATCTCACACAAATCAGAAGCACTGTGTATAAAGAGCAACCCAAGCAACGCTTTCGCATTCACCATGTTCAGTATGAACAGTGGAAAAGCTTCAGAAGTTCTGAAGTTATACAAACTCTGATGTGGACTCAGTCACTAGAAGTTCTGAAGATCCAGAAAGTCTGATAACCAAGAAACACTGAAGGCTCAGATGTTCTGATGGTGTAGAAGACTCTGAAGATCCAGAAGCTGATTAGTGAAGTTCTGATGTCCAGAAGCAAGATACTCTGAAGACCATGTTCTTCCCTCTGAGTTCAGAATCAGAAGAAACAATGGTCAGAGGATCTGGGCTTTCCCTCTGACTCTGATCAACCGGCTTCACAAGTTCCAATATGAAGCATTCCCCTGATCAGAAGTCTCCTAGGTTTAAAGGTCGCGTCGCTATCCAAGTACAAAAGCATATGTACTATCCTGACGACCTACCTAACAGTCTCAGACACAGCAGAAGCTGGATTTTCCAGAACTGCTCTCCAACGGTAGCATTTCCCATGCAACGCTCAACCCTAATCCTTAGAGTATATAAAGAGGCTGAAGACTGAAAGAAACGACTAGAAGCATTTACATACGCGCAAGACAATCTTAAATTCTTCTAAGTTTTCTTTCATCTGAAATTCATTGAGTTTACTATTAGCTTTTTAGAAGCAAATCTCTTGTAAACAATTCTTTGATAAACAGTTTGTTTAGTTCCTTTAGGAGATCAAGGCTGATCGGATCCTAGAGAAGACTAAGAGAGTGAATCTTAGTGTGAGCTAAGTCAATGTAATTGTTAGTCACTTGTAGGTTTCAAGTGCAGTTGTAACTCTTACCTGATTAGTGGATTGCCTTCATTCTAAGAAGGATGAAATCACCTTAACGGGTGGACTGGAGTAGCTTGAGTGATTTATCAAGTGAACCAGGATAAAATCCTTGTGTGCTTTTCTATCTCTTATCCTTAGCACTTAAGTTCTCGGAAGATTTGTCAAAATCTTTAAGGTGGAAGTTTTATACTAAAAACGTTATTCAAACCCCCCTTTCTACCGTTTTTCATACCTTCATCTATCACTTAATAAAGCTGAAGCAATGAGAAACTCTAATTTTATTGTTCATTTGGGAGAGGAATCTAGACCCTTCGTCATCGTATACAACGGTTCTCACCTGCCCCGTCCTCAAATCAACAAGATGATTGTTTCTAACAAGAGTGAATCTGAGCCATTTAAACCTAATATATTTTTCTGAACCTCTCTACTGTTGTCTTCCTCCCCTCTTTCGCGATTCGTCCGTAGTTGTTTACTTCTCACATTAAAAAGATTTTTTCACATTAAAAATTCTTGTGTCTCTATTTTATTTTTATTGTCTCTGCTGTTATTTGAATTTTCTTTAAAGGTTGTTCACTTCTCACAAGTGAATACAAATTTTTGTGCTTCTAATTTTTTCCACTGCGCCACTTAATTCCCATCAATAACATAACCGAGAATTCAACCAAACAGAAACAGTAGCTCAAAATTAACATATAGAAAATCCAATTAACATAATAAACCGACTTCATATGTTTTGCTCTTCTCCTCCTGAATTGATATCATACAATGAAATGAACTACCGCGTATATCACAAATGCAGCAAAAGTGAAGAGACATAACTATATACATTTTTTGTATCGGCTTTATAGCTCGGTTGTTTTTCGTAGCCCCATTCCAAGACAAATTTGGTAAAGAGACATCTATATACATTTTTCGTAACCCCACATACATAGTCTCATTGTCATTCCAGGACAAATTTGGTAAGGCAGGTTTGTAGTAGTTTGGTGAAACTGAAGTACTGCCTACAGATTAAGAGAAATATAGTTGTGGGTTGGAGAAGAATTATGTGGTGTGTGATGAAGTCATTGAATACGAGATGCGAAGAGATGTGATGTCCATCCACAACGCTCTCAAGTTAATTCATGATTCACCGACTACTAATTTTTTTATTATTAATATAATGCTAGGTATATATTCTCCACAATACACAATTTTATTTGAATAGGTTAATCCATATGGTGAGGTTAGCTCTTTGGGTGGAGATTTTTTCTACCAATAAAAATTAAATTTAAAATATTATTTTAAAAAAATCAACCATATATATATATATTACCAAATACCAATTTAGTTCATCATGAAACAAAATAACTAAAACAAACAAATAAACATACATACTTTTGAGTACGTGAACTTGCTTTGCAAGATCTACCAATCTACATCCAATCTTGGTATATGTAACACAACATCTAATGTGCATCGAGAAACTTGTAATGTGCAAAAAAAAAATCACACTTTTAAATCATACTTCCATTTAGAGATAAAGGAAGAAAATAAGAGTAAAGTAAGAGATATGATATGTGATGTGATAAAAAAAAATAACAACATAAAAACTTTGAGGCTACTATTAGAGGTTAAAACCAATATTGCGTTCCTAATATTTTATATGCCTGTTAAATTAGCTCATAATTTAGAAGATCGTTTGTTGAATGGAGGCTACTAGTAGAGGTTAAACCCTCATTGTGTTCCTAATATTTATACGCCTGACAAATGACCTCATAATCTAAAAGATCACAGATTTAGATTTAACCTATGATCATGTCAATTTGGTAGGATAAAAAATAGTCACATTTTGGGGACTAACATGTCAAACACCATATAATATACATTTGAATATTTGATGGACATAAAAAAATTAGGAATAAAATTATATAAAGGTTTACTCATCATCATTAGAAAGATTAGTATAATAGCAAATACTGGCTTCATTATAAAAATGGAAAATTGTTATCAAAATTATGTATTAATTTAATTATTATATCAGAAATGAACATTGTTATTAAAATTATGTATATATTGATTATGGAAATTTGACTTCATCAATATTTGTTCCTATAAAACAATTTGTCATTGTGGTGGTTGTCAACAAAACAACCCAACCCCAAAATAGTTAATATCCACTCAAATCAATTTAGGGCCCGTTTGGTGACCAGGATAGGATAGGATAGGATAGGATAGGACAGGATAATAATCATATCCTGTTGTTATCTGTTGTTTGTTGCACCAGCAGGATATGATAACACTATCCTGTCTTCTATCCTATCCTGTCAATCATGTGTAAAAGTTATCCTGAGGGGGAGCTAGGATAGAGCAGGATAGGATACCAGTTATATATTTTCTTTCAGTATCCTAACTCCAAATTAATTTATTTTAATATTATATAATTTATAATTTATAATAATATTAATTAATAAATATAAAAATATTAATTTAACTAAAGTAAAAAATAAATAAAATTATTATTCATAAATAGTAAAAATAGACTACTCACGTACAAATATTGATTTATTAATAATAATAGACTAATTTAATATTTTCATCTTCTATTATTTAAAAATTATTTATCTACTTATATAATAATTTAAATATAAAGTATTTTTGAAATAATAATATTTTTAATTTAGTTAATTTTTATTGTTTATCACGTGTCACAACTAAGTGAAAAACATTGATTACAAATATTGATTTTTTAATAGTAATAGATTAATTTTTTATTTTCCTCTCCTATTATTTAAAACTACTTATCTACTTATATAATAATTTATAATTCAAATATAAATTACTTTTGAAATAATAATATTCTTAATTTAGTTAACTTTTATTGTTAATTATCACGTGTCACAACTAAGTGAAAACCAATTGGTTAACTGCATAATTTTATTTAAAATATAGGGTATCTTCAAAACAATAAAATAGGCTAATTAATAAAATTTAAATTAATTTTATTCATTTTATCTTCAAAACAATAAAATAGGCTAATTAATAAAATTTAAATTAATTTTATTCATTTTAAAATATAGACTCATTCATGAAAATGTAAAGAAATTAAATTTAATAGAATGATCAATTTTAAATGTATTTTTTATTCAAATATAAATCTGATACATTTTTCCTTATCATATCCTGTCATTATCATGTGCACGTCAAACACAGGATATGATAAGAGTCTATCTTGCTCTTATCCTATCCTGTTGATATCCTGTTCACATATCATATCATATCCTATCCTGACCACCAAACGGACCCTAGAGATAAAAGTGGTTAATTAATTTCCATTCTTTCTGGCCACAG
Organism: Lotus japonicus; assembly: GCF_012489685.1. NCBI lineage: Eukaryota > Viridiplantae > Streptophyta > Magnoliopsida > Fabales > Fabaceae > Lotus > Lotus japonicus. The sequence continues at coordinate 3,582,636 of NC_080041.1, forward strand.
AAAGGGTCTTCAGAGAACTCCTATCTCCTCCATTCAAAATTTAGAAACCAATAATAGAAATAAAGATCTGAACGGGTGGTGAGAGAAGGGAGTATGAAAAAAAAAAATTTAAAGAAGAAGGAGAAGTACAAGAAATGATAAAGCAGCCTCATTATGTGTACATTTGGGCAAAAGGGCACTCCATTTTTTTTTCTTGTAGGTACAATGAAAAGAGCAAAAATTGTAATAAGCACCCCCCTGTACCCTTGTTCAATTCCCTTGCAGGATACAAAGTACCAGAAGATTACAATCTAATTTAGGTTCTCTAGCTAACTAATTAAGCGTTTCTTTGGAACTTTTTGCATATGATTCTAAAACCAAAATTAATTCTATGATATCGAATGTTACATGAGTACCTTCGATGAGAATTAATCATGAGAAAATAGAAACGAATCCAAACATGGATATACCTCTAGAATGCTCTGCAAAGCAGGCCTCCAAAGGGCGAGGGAGTGAGTCGTAGTCGCCGCCATAATGGTCCATCAAATAAGCCAACACCTCCTCCACCCTCAACCCTTCACACCTCCACTTTCCCAACCGAAGACTCCAATTGCTTATTTGTGATCTTTATTTTCACCTCTTGATGACTTGTATTTGTTTTCTCACCATAGCTTGATCCTGCAATATAACAACCACCCTCAACTGTCGCTGCCAGAGAGTCACCGCTGCCGGCGGTTGAATATAGGTGTCACCGCCGCCGCCAGTCTTCGGTATTTTCTTTGAAATTTGGGGATGTCGTATGTTGGAAATTAAGAGAGAAATTGTTGTGCCGTGGCAAGCCACTGCCCTGAAGCAAAATTTCCGGCGGACCTCGGTGCAAATCCTAACTGCCGATTTTGCCCCCAAGGGTTTACACAACTACGATCTAACTCGTACACTCGAGGCAGACCGTATGGAACCTTCACAAAATATTGCCCAGAAGAATAGGAATAGGACAAAGCAAAGAAGAAGTGAATGATGTTTTTTCCACCCCGAAAACACAATGGCTGAGTTCTTTTTATATCCATGTTCCACTACACCCAATTCATTTGCCTAGGGACAAGAGAATCAATGGCAATTAACAACCATAATGCCCACGGTCAAAGACCATAAAACCACTTGAATTTGGCAAATGAAATTGATGAAAACATGGTGATTGAATAGTTATTATTAGTATTAATGTCATAGGCAATCCTCACGTAAGTGAAGATCTGTTACTTCCTCCACTAAATTAGTTTTTAATTCAAATTAAATATATTTGATTTTCATTATCTTTCAATCCCCACTAATGAAAATCAATCGAGAGAAGGAAATTAATCAGAACAAAATTTCTGAGCAATGAAGAAGGGAATTTCTAGGCAATAGAAGGGTTTAAACTTAAGTGTTAATGTCCATAGGATTGAATTAACACATAGTGAAATAAGGCAATGACACAAGTCCAGTAAGTGAATTTCTCAGCAATGACAAGACTCTCACAACACACCCCTAACCTTCAAATTCGCAAAGGATCCGCGATAATATTTTTTTTTTTCACATTTAGGCCTTTGATTCACCTTGGGTCGCTCATGAGTGCTCTCGAAAGATTGCCAAAGTCTTGCATAGAAGGTGGCCTAAACCTTCACACTCACGTAGATACATCAAGTGCGTCTCTATAGCACCACCCAAACAATGGGATATGTATCAATCATCAGATGTGCAGATACATCAAGTGCGTCTCTTAGCACCACCCAAACACTGGGCTATGTATCTGTTATGAGCTCTGCAGATACATCATGTATCAAATGAAATTTTAGCTCATAACCTCACATCAAGCACTACCGCACGCCATAGGGATGAGATGTAGTGCATATGAGTCTTCGCATGGCTTCGTTTGACCACGAAATGGGGATCAACCACACGTTCCTCCACTCAAGGCGCTCATCCCCTCGACGAATCCATGACAATTTTCCTAACCAATCCCTTAATATAGGATCCACAAGATTTTTCTCACTTCTCACATAATCAAATGAGATTTCACCATCGTTTAGCAATATCATGTCTCACCTGCATGTGTCTCATCTTGCCATTATAAGCATTGTTGTTAGCTACGCCAATTGCAGCTCGATCACAATGGATAATTATGGTATGTGTTAGTTCACCCCCACAATGGTAAATCAGCCTCTCACACTTCAGCTTCTTGACCTGCAAGTTCAAGAGCTAAAAATTTCTGATTCAGTTGTAGACCTGATTTTGCATGTTGCTTTGTCTACTTCCAAGACACTGCACCACATTCCAATGTGAACACATACCTGCTTGTAAACTTATTTCATCACATATGAGACTTAATTTACACCACAACATCTACCAACACTCAAGGACTGCTTGAGAAATATAAACTCTAAGGTATAGTACATCATAAATATGTTAGCATCATATGGAGTTTTGGCATGCATTACAGCAAAGATGTTGAAGTCTCTCATAAAAAATGCAATTTGTAAAATTTATAACAAAGCCATTTTCTAGTTTCATATTTCCATTCCGAGAATTACACCATGCTTCTCTATGAATCTTTCATTTTAAAATTTGGAACTCAAGAATTCTTTGATTTCAAACTCAACTTTTAGACTAGTTCCAAAAATTAACATATCATCCACATGTAACCACACACCCATTTTCAAATAGCTTGTTCACAACAAAGTCATGCCTTATGTATCAAGTCTGGTTATTTCATTGCTTAGGTGCACAGACACAAGATGATTTGTTTAAAGCGCTTAACATCTATAGATTCTATTATACAGACATCATGCAAACATGTGAGTCTATATGCAGTATTATCTTTGGCATAACAAAGAAATGACTCCAGTAACCTTGGCATGATCAATATCATTTCCTTTCAAAATCCGGTAATCATGCTTTACTCAATCTACCCTCACAATTTTTAGAGATTTTAATAAGAAGTTTATTAGGAAATTTGATAACGCTTTAGGTGCCACCTAATATGCACCACTTTTTAGTGGTGCAACCTGTAAGATCAAGTTTTGATCTAGTAGTACAACTCTATGTTTTGATGATTACAAGTTAACCTTTTGATATGAACAATTGTGGTACTCTAACGTGTTTTTCTGAGTGTGCTATTTACAGGCTCTGACCTCAACTCAATCTCACACAAATCAGAAGCACTGTGTATAAAGAGTGACCCAAGCAACGCTTTCGCATTCACCATGTTCAGTATGAACAGTGGAAAAGCTTCAGAAGTTCTGAAGCTATACAAACTCTGATGTGGACTCAGTCGCTAGAAGCTCTGAAGATCCAGAAGTTCTGATAACCAAGAAACACTGAAGGTTCAGATGTTCTGATGGTGTAGAAGACTCTGAAGATCCAGAAGCTGAATAGTGGAAACTCTGAAGTCCAGAAGCAAGAAACTCTGAAGGCCATGTTCTTCCCTCTGAGTTCAGAATCAGAAGATACAATGGTCAGAGGATCTGTGCTTTCCCTCTGACTCTGATCAACCGGCTTCACAAGTTCCAATATGAAGTATTCCCCTGATCAGAAGTCTCCTAGGTTAAAAGGTCAAGTCGCTATCCAAGTACAAAAGCAAGTGTACCTTCCTGACGACCTACCTAACAGTCTCAGACACAGCAGAAGCTGGATTTTCCAGAACTGCCCTCCAACGGTAGCATTTCCCATGCAACGCTCAACCCTAATCCTTGGAGTATATAAAGAGGCTGAAGACCGAAAGAAACGGCTAGAAGCATTTACATACGCGCAAGACAATCTTAAATTCTTCTAAGTTTTCTTTCATCTGAAATTCATTGAGTTTACTATTAGCTTTTTAGAAGCAAATCTCTTGTAAACAATTCTTTGATAAACAGTTTGTTTAGTTCCTTTAGGAGATCAAGGCTGATCGGATCCTAGAGAAGACTAAGAGAGTGAATCTTAGTGTGAGCTAAGTCAGTGTAATTGTTAGTCACTTGTAAGTTTCAAGTGCAGTTGTAACTCTTACCTGATTAGTGGATTGCCTTCATTCTAAGAAGGAAGAAATCACCTTAACGGGTGGACTGGAGTAGCTTGAGTGATTTATCAAGTGAACCAGGATAAAATCCTTGTGTGCTTTTCTATCTCTTATCCTAAGCACTTAAGTTCTCGAAAGATTTGTCAAAATCTTTAAGGTGGAAGTTTTATACTGAAAACGTTATTCAAACCCCCCCTTTCTACCGTTTTTCATACCTTCAATTGGTATCAGAGCGCAAGTTCTGATTACCACACCTAACAGTGTTCAGTGATCCGGGCCGGTGTGAAAAACAATGGCTGCCACCACCAGTGAAACTCAAAGAGATGGTTACAATGCAAAGCCTCCTATGTTCGACGGTCAAAGGTTCGAATATTGGAAAGATAGACTGGAAAGTTTCTTTCTGGGTTTCGATGCAGATCTCTGGGATATTATTGTGGATGGCTACGAGCGTCCAGTTGATGCAGATGGCAAGAAGATCCCAAGGTCAGAGATGACTGCAGATCAAAAGAAGCTGTACTCACAACATCACAAAGCAAGAGCAATTCTTCTAAGTGCTATTTCCTATGAAGAGTACCAGAAGATTACAGATCGTGAGTTTGCGAAAGGCATTTTCGAATCTCTGAAGATGTCTCATGAAGGAAACAAGAAAGTCAAAGAATCAAAGGCATTGTCTTTGATCAAAAAGTATGAATCCTTCATCATGGAGCCAAATGAGTCCATTGAAGAAATGTTCTCCAGATTTCAGTTGCTTGTAGCTGGCATACGACCTCTCAACAAGAGCTACACAACAAAAGATCATGTCATAAGGGTCATCAGGTGTCTTCCTGAAAGTTGGATGCCCTTAGTGACTTCAATAGAGCTCACGAGAGACGTTGAGAATATGAGTTTAGAAGAACTCATCAGCATTTTGAAATGCCATGAGCTGAAGCGCTCAGAGATGCAAGATCTGAGGAAAAAGTCCATAACCTTGAAATCCAAATCTGAAAAGGCTAAGGTTGAGAAGTCAAAAGCTCTTCAAGCTGAAGAAGAGGAATCTGAAGAAGCATCAGAAGATTCTGATAAAGATGAGCTGACTCTGATCTCCAAGAGACTCAACCGCATCTGGAAGCACAGGCAGAGCAAGTACAAAGGCTCTGGAAAGGCAAGAGGAAAGTCTGAATCCTCAGGTCAGAAGAAGTCCTCACTTAAGGAAGTCACATGCTTTGAGTGCAAAGAATCAGGGCACTACAAAAGTGACTGTCCAAGATTGAAGAAGGACAAGAAGCCAAAGAAGCACTTCAAGACGAAGAAGAGTCTGATGGTGACATTTGATGAATCAGAGTCAGAGGATGTTGACTCTGATGGTGAAGTCCAATGACTCATGGCTATTGTCAAAGACAAGGAAGCAGAGTCAAAGAGAGTTGTTGACTCTGACTCAGAATCAGAAGGAAATCCTAACTCAGACGATGAAAATGAGGTATTCGCTTCTTTCTCTACCTCTGAACTGAAACATGCATTGTCTGATATTATGGATAAGTATAACTCCTTATTGTCTAAGCATAAGAAGCTGAAAAAGAACTTATCTGCTGTTTCCAAGACTCCTTCTGAACATGAGAAAATTATTTCTGATTTGAAAAATGATAATCATGCCTTGATCAATTCTAACTCTGTGCTTAAGAACCAGATTGCTAAGTTAGAAGAAATTGTTGCCTGTGATGTCTCTGATTGTAGAAATGAATCTAAGTATGAAAAGTCTTTTCAAAGATTCCTAGCTAAAAGCGTGGATAGAAGCTTAATGGCTTCAATGATCTATGGCGTAAGCAGAAATGGAATGCATGGCATCGGCTATTCTAAACCAATTAGAAATGAGCCCTCTGTGTCTAAAGCTAAATCCTTGTATGAATGCTTTGTTCCCTCTGGTACCATATTGCCTGATCCTGTACCTGCTAAAGTTGCAAAAAACCCTCTTAAAAAGGGATCTTTCTCTATGACTAAATATCATGTTGAGACACCCAAGGTGATCAGAACCTCTGGGGTAACTAACAAGAAAGGACCCAGAAAGTGGGTACCTAAGGACAAGATTATCTATGTTGCAGATATCCTTGATAGCTCCACTGAAACACCAATCATGGTATCTGGACAGTGGATGCTCGCGTCACATGACGGGAGAAAGGCGTATGTTCCGAGAGCTGAAACTTAAGCCTGGAGGCGAAGTTGGCTTTGGAGGAAATGAAAAGGGTAAAATTGTTGGTACTGGTACTATTTGTGTAGATAGTTGTCCATGCATTGATAATGTGTTATTGGTAGACGGCTTAACACATAACTTATTGTCTATAAGTCAATTAGCTGACAAGGGTTATGATGTTATATTCAATCAAAAGTCCTGCCGGGCTGTAAGTCAAATCGATGGCTCTATTCTGTTTAACAGCAAGAGGAAGAACAACATTTATAAGATCAGATTATCTGAGTTGGAGGCTCAGAATGTGAAGTTCCTTCTGTCTGTTAATGAAGAGCAGTGGGTATGGCATAGACGGTTAGGGCATGCCAGTATGAGAAAGATTTCTCAGCTGAGCAAGCTAAACCTTGTCAGGGGCTTACCCAATCTGAAGTTCGCTTCAGACGCTCTTTGTGAAGCATGTCAGAAAGGCAAATTCAAAAAAGTCCCTTTCAAGGCAAAGAATGTTGTCTCAACCTCAAGGCCGTTAGAACTTCTGCATATCGACCTTTTTGGACCAGTGAAAACTGAGTCTATAGGTGGCAAGAGATATGGGATGGTTATCGTTGATGACTATAGCCGCTGGACATGGGTAAAGTTTCTAACCCGCAAGGATGAGTCTCATGCTGTGTTCTCTACCTTCATTGCTCAAGTGCAAAACGAGAAGGCTTGTAGGATTGTGCGTGTCAGAAGTGACCATGGTGGAGAGTTTGAGAATGACAAGTTTGAGAGTCTGTTTGATTCCTATGGAATTGCACATGATTTCTCTTGTCCCAGAACTCCTCAACAAAACGGTGTTGTTGAGAGGAAGAACAGAACTCTTCAGGAGATGGCTAGAACCATGCTCCAAGAAACTGGCATGGCTAAGCACTTTTGGGCAGAGGCAGTAAATACAGCATGTTACATTCAGAACAGAATCTCTGTGAGACCAATTCTGAATAAGACTCCTTATGAATTGTGGAAGAACATAAAGCCCAACATTTCTTATTTTCATCCTTTTGACTGTGTTTGTTATGTTCTCAATACTAAGGATAGATTGCATAAATTTGATGCTAAGTCTTCTAAGTGTCTATTACTCGGTTACTCTGAGAGATCTAAAGGTTTTAGATTTTATAATACTGATGCTAAGACTATTGAAGAATCTATTCATGTTAGATTTGATGATAAGCTTGACTCTGACCAGTCAAAGCTAGTTGAAAAGTTTGCAGATTTAAGCATTAATGTTTCTGACAAAGGCAAAGCTCCAGAGGAAGTTGAGCCAGAGGAAGATGAACCAGAGGAAGAAGCTGGTCCCTCTAACTCACAAACTCTGAAGAAGAGCAGAATCACTGCAGCTCACCCTAAGGAATTGATTCTGGGCAACAAAGACGAACCAGTCAGAACCAGATCTGCCTTCAGACCCTCTGAAGAGACCTTGCTCAGTCTGAAAGGATTGGTGTCCTTAATTGAACCCAAGTCCATAGATGAAGCTCTTCAGGACAAGGATTGGATTCTGGCCATGGAAGAAGAATTGAATCAATTTTCCAAGAACGATGTTTGGAGCTTAGTGAAGAAGCCTGAGAGTGTCCATGTTATTGAAACGAAATGGGTATTCAGAAACAAGCTGAATGAGAAAGGAGATGTAGTCAGAAACAAGGCAAGGCTGGTTGCTCAAGGCTACAGCCAGCAGGAAGGAATAGACTACACTGAAACATTTGCTCCAGTAGCAAGACTGGAGGCAATCAGACTGTTGATCTCTTTCTCAGTAAATCACAACATAGTTCTACATCAGATGGACGTAAAGAGTGCCTTCCTAAATGGTTATATCTCAGAGGAAGTCTATGTTCATCAACCCCCAGGTTTTGAAGATGAGAAGAAACCAGACCATGTGTTCAAATTGAAGAAATCACTCTACGGTCTGAAGCAAGCTCCCAGAGCATGGTATGAGAGACTTAGCTCATTCCTTCTGGAGAATGAGTTTGTAAGGGGTAAAGTAGATACAACTCTTTTTTGCAAGACTTATAAAGATGATATCTTAATTGTGCAAATTTATGTTGATGATATTATATTTGGTTCTGCTAATCAATCTCTATGCAAAGAATTTTCTGAGATGATGCAGGCTGAATTTGAGATGAGTATGATGGGAGAACTAAAGTACTTTCTGGGAATACAAGTTGATCAAACACAAGAAGGAACATATATCCATCAGAGCAAGTACACTAAAGAACTTCTGAAGAAGTTCAATATGCTGGAATCTACAGTGGCCAAGACTCCAATGCATCCTACATGCATTCTGGAGAAAGAAGATAAAAGTGGTAAAGTATGTCAGAAGCTCTATCGTGGCATGATAGGTTCACTTCTATACTTAACTGCATCTAGGCCAGACATTCTATTTAGTGTTCATTTATGTGCTCGTTTCCAATCAGATCCAAGGGAAACCCACTTAACTGCTGTTAAGAGGATCCTAAGGTATCTGAAAGGCACCACTAACCTTGGCTTGATGTATAAGAAAACATCAGAGTATAAGCTTTCAGGTTACTGTGATGCTGATTATGCTGGAGATAGAACAGAGAGAAAAAGTACTTCCGGAAATTGTCAATTTCTGGGAAGCAATCTAGTCTCATGGGCAAGCAAGAGGCAATCAACCATTGCACTATCAACTGCAGAGGCAGAATATATCTCAGCAGCAATATGCAGCACTCAGATGCTCTGGATGAAACATCAGCTGGAGGATTATCAGATCCTTGAGAGCAATATCCCAATCTATTGTGATAACACTGCTGCAATCTCATTGAGTAAGAATCCTATCCTGCATTCAAGGGCAAAGCACATTGAGGTAAAGTATCACTTTATTAGAGATTATGTACAGAAGGGCGTACTTCTTCTGAAGTTTGTTGATACTGACCATCAATGGGCAGATATCTTTACAAAGCCCTTAGCAGAGGATAGATTTAATTTTATTCTGAAAAATCTAAACATGGACTTTTGTCCAGAGTGAAGATGGATCAGAACCTCTGACTATGATACTTCTTGATCAGAAGATGTCTAGTCCAGAAGGTAACTCAATCAGAGTGTGTGTACCCACTGGTACTGACTCTGAAGCTGAGACAGCAACACGTGTGTCAGTATCTCTGATGCATAGTTCCTTGTGCCCGTGTGACAGTCTGTTATGATTGCGTGTAAATGTGCTTCTCTCCTGTGTGTGATTTGTGTATTTACTGTTACTATCTATCTTTAATTTTCAACCGTTGATCTTAAATTGCTTTTTGAATCAACAACGGTTATTTGTCAAAACCCACTATACACACACGATCTCTTTCACTTCCGGTTTTTACTCTCGCTCTCTCTGCTTTTCAAAAACCGCTTATCCTCGATTTCTCTCTCGATCTCTCTTCATCTTTCAACCTTCATCTTCTACCTCAAACCTTCAACCGCTTCAAAAATGGTGAGTCAAACCAGAAGATCTACTGCAGATGCACCCCAGTTCCCTCACATGGTAGTTGGTCTAGCAACGGGTCAAAGGGGCCCTGAGAATCCAACACAAGATCAAGGTCAAGCTCAAGAGCAGATTGTTCCAATTGCAGAACGGGGCTGTGCCGTTCACTGCGTATTTGCTCCTGAGGAACTTCAAGTCCTGGCAGAATGGAGATTCGACCTCGACAACCTGGCTACAAATGGGTATGATCTTCGTCCTGAAGTCCAAGTTCAAGGTTGGGGAAATTACTTCAACAGACTTCGAGGACCGGTGTATGATAGACTGGTCAAGGAATTCTGGAAGCACGCCGACTGCGATGATACTCAGGTGGTATCTCACGTTCTTGGAAGAAAGATCATCATCACGGAGAAGTCTTTCGTGAATTTGCTGGGTGCAGACACTGCTTTTGGGTATCGTTTCCAACTCACGGAATCGAAGCTGAAACCCAGCACCAAGAATACAATCAACGAGGCCCTGTACACCAATTACAAACCGGGCAAGACGAATTACAAGGTGATGGACCTTCATCCCAAGCTCAGGATCTGGCACAAAATTTTGCTCCACTGCATAAACCAGAGACCAAAGGGCAGTTCTCCAGACTACATCAACTTCAACCAGAAGGTGATGTTGTTCTTCATCCAAGACCAGAAGAAGATCTGTCTTCCCTACTTCCTGTTCTCCTACTTGAAGGAGTGTATCCGGAAGTCTCGTACCACTGCCTCCATCAAGTCAGCAATCAAGTATATCCCCTTTGGGAGACTGCTCTCAGACTTTTTCATTGAAAGCAACCTGGTACAAGATCTGGTCAATGCTGGATGTGTAGAGGATCTGACCACCATCGTCAGTGATGTCTTCACCGCAAATTCTCTGAAGAAGATGGGTTTGGTCCAGAAGAAAATCGCCCCTGCTCGTGAAGACACATCTTCTGAAATCAGAAGTAGAAGGATGCCTCTGAATGACTACCCTCTGTGGACTCAGGCAGACAATCCTGACGCCATTAGGTGCTATGTTGAAGACCTAAGGGCTCAAGGATTCGAAATTGATCTCGATGATTTCTTCAGCCGACTGCCGCCAGCTCCAGAGTTTCCTTCTCCTCCCAAGAAGAAAGCTCAGAGGAAGATGATCCTAGAAGAATCTTCTGAGGAATCAGATGTCCCTCTGGTCAAAAAGAAGAAGAGAAAGCCTGATGATGGTGATGATAGTGATAATGAGGATGGTCCTCCTAAGAAGAAGAAGAAGCAGGTCAGAATCGTGGTGAAGCCTACTCGGGTGGAACCAGCTGCTGAAGTGGTTAGAAGGACTGAACCTCCTGCCAGAGTGACTAGATCATCAGCACATTCAAGTAAGCCTGCACTTGCTTCTGATGATGATTTGAATTTATTTGATGCACTCCCTATATCTGCCATGCTCAAACACTCCTCAAATCCCCTCACTCCTATTCCTGAATCCCAACCAGCTGCACAAACCACCTCTCCACCACATTCCCCAAGATCTTCATTCTTTCAACCTTCCCCTACTGAAGCACCTCTCTGGAATTTGCTTCAGAACCAACCCTCTAGGTCAGAAGAACCTACCTCTCCCATTACCATTCAGTACAACCCATTATCTTCTGAACCCATCATTCATGCACAACCAGAGCCTACCCACACAGAACCTGAGCCCAGAACCTCTGATCACTCTGTCCCAAGAGCATCAGAACGTCTGGCTCTCAAACCCACGGATACAGACTCTTCCACATCCTTTACACCTGTATCCTTCCCAACCAATGTTGCTGATTCTTCTCCCTCCAATAACTCTGAATCCATTAGAAAATTCATGGAGGTCAGAAAAGAAAAGGTGTCTACCTTAGAAGAGTATTACCTCACTTGTCCAAGCCCTAGGAGATATCCTGGCCCTAGACCTGAACGTCTAGTTGACCCAGATGAACCTATCTTGGCCAATCCTTTACAAGAGGCAGACCCTTTGGCTCAACAAGCTCACCCTGCCCCAGACCAACAAGAGCCTATTCAACCAGAACCTGAACCCGAACAATCAGTGTCTAACCAATCCTCGGTTAGATCACCCCATCCTCTGGTTGAAACTTCAGAACCTCACCTTGGAACCTCTGAACCCAATGCTCAAACGTTTAACATTGGCTCTCCACAAGGTGCCTCTGAAGCTCACAGCAGCAATCACCCAGCCTCTCCTGAACCCAACCTCTCCATAATTCCTTACACTCACCTCCGACCCACATCTCTCTCTGAGTGCATCAATACTTTCTATCATGAAGCTTCTTTGATGCTACACAATGTGCACGGTCAGACTGACCTCAGTGAGAATGCTGAACGTGTGGCTGATGAGTGGAACAATCTGGGCACTTGGCTAGTGGCTCAAGTTCCAATTATGATGCAGCTCCTGCATGCAGAGGGAAGTCAGAGCATTGAGGCTGCAAAGCAAAGGTTTGCTCGAAGGGTGGCTCTTCATGAACAAGAACAGAGACATAAGCTTCTTGAAGCTATTGAAGAAGCCAAGAGAAAGAAAGCTCAAGCAGAAGAAGCTGCACGTCAAGCAGCAGCTCAAGCTGAACAAGCCCGATTAGAGGCAGAACGACTTGAGGCTGAAGCTCTTAGATGCCAAGCACTTGCACCAGTAGTGTTTACTCCTGCTGCTTCTGCTTCCATTCCAGATCCTCAAGCTGCTCAGAATGTTCCTTCCGGTTCTGCTCAGTCAAGCTCATCCAGACTCGACATCATGGAACAGCGTCTTGACATTCATGAATCCATGCTGATTGAAATGAAGCACATGATGATGGAACTTCTGCGACGAACTGATAAACCTTAGTTTTAGGATCTCTTCGTTTTTCTTTTTCTTTAACGTTGTTTTATTCTTGTTAAACTCTGTTTCTTTTTATTTACTTAGTCTACTTTGTTCGTTTGTGATTATCTATGCATATCTATATATATTTGTGTCACATATGTTTGCCAAAATCTTTTTATTCATCGTATCTTTATGTTTACATCATACATTCTTTCCCTAAAGTCTAGAATGGAGGATCCCTCCTCATTCTTCTGTACTCCTGGCGCTGCTCTGACCTATCCTTCTCCAGACGCTCCAGTGCATGCTGGATGTTGTTGAGCCTGTCCTTTAGCTCATCCTCTCCAGAATCTCTTCTGCGGTCTTGAGCTTCTCTTCCAAACTCTCTCTTCTTCCAGCAGCTTGAGTTCAAGCCGGCTGAGTTCTTGCACCTCCTCCACGAAGGCAAGAAACTCCCTCAGGTCTCTCTTCACCTCTGGACGCAGGTCCTCTTCCAGCAGTGTCCGTGTCAGCTCCGCGATGGTCGTTGTACCCTCTGGATGCCTGATGTTCAGGAACAAGTCCTCCTCAAAAGCCTTCTTCCTCAGCTCTTCTAGTGCTACGATGTATGATGCCATTTTTTTTACTGAAAATTGTTCGAGGTGTGAAGCTTACCTTTCTCTCCAACGCTTTATATAGGCTTCACTTTCTCTCTGAAGTTAATGCTCCTACGGTTTCTCGAGGTTAAGTTCTTGGTAACTGACCCTTCTCTTTACTCACTTGACCGGTGGTAAACGTTCTTCTCTTGCATTAACTCTTCTATTTATTTCGCCTAACTCTGATTCTTGCATCGTTTTCATTTCCTTTATACTTAGACCTTCTCTAAGGGGGAGTACCTTGTACTTCAAGCTAAGTTTTTCACACCCCAAAGCTTTTTGTTTATGACAAAAAGGGGGAGTAAACCCAGTTTTTGATGTGTAAGATGTGTTAGTGTGATTTTATTTTTCTTTTGGAGAATTAAGAGTTCCACCTTCATGACCATAGATGTGTCACTGGGCAAATACAAGGAATACATTTCACTTCTTCTGAAGTGATTATAAGTTGACTCTGATACCCAAGACTCTGATACCCTGTCCGTGACTCTGATTACTTATGCGCTCTGATTACTCCGATTTTCATCTATGTCATAAGTTTTTCACTCTGAACTCTTATATCATTTAGCTCAGAATCTAGACTTTACTAACGTTTTCATCAAGTATTAGATTCAGGGGGAGCTAAGCTCAGAATCAAGCAGTGACTTGAATTCAGAATGAGCAAGATAAACTATTCACATCAGGATAAGTCTTATTCTATATCTCTAAACTCTGAGTGAATTCAGTTTAATGTTTAAGAATTGTTCATCCAAAAATCTTAGTTTTGGTCATCATCAAAAAGGGGGAGATTGTAAGATCAAAGTTTTGATCTAGTAGTACACCTCTATGTTTTGATGATTACAAGTTAACCTTTTGATATGAACAATTGTGGTACTCTAACGTGTTTTTTCTGAGTGTGCTATTTGCAGGCTCTGACCTCAACTTAAATCTCACACAAATCAGAAGCACTGTGTATAAAGAGCAACCCAAGCAACGCTTTCGCATTCACCATGTTCAGTATGAACAGTGGAAAAGCTTCAGAAGTTCTGAAGTTATATAAACTCTGATGTGGACTCAGTCACTAGAAGTTCTGAAGATCCAGAAAGTCTGATAACCAAGAAACACTGAAGGCTCAGATGTTCTGATGGTGTAGAAGACTCTGAAGATCCAGAAGCTGATTAGTGAAGTTCTGATGTCCAGAAGCAAGATACTCTGAAGACCATGTTCTTCCCTCTGAGTTCAGAATCAGAAGAAACAATGGTCAAGGATCTGGGCTTTCCCTCTGACTCTGATCAACCGGCTTCACAAGTTCCAATATGAAGCATTCCCCTGATCAGAAGTCTCCTAGGTTTAAAGGTCGCGTCGCTATCCAAGTACAAAAGCATATGTACTATCCTGACGACCTACCTAACAGTCTCAGACACAGCAGAAGCTGGATTTCCAGAACTGCTCTCCAACGGTAGCATTTCCCATGCAACGCTCAACCCTAATCCTTAGAGTATATAAAGAGGCTGAAGACTGAAAGAAACGACTAGAAGCATTTACATACGCGCAAGACAATCTTAAATTCTTCTAAGTTTTCTTTCATCTGAAATTCATTGAGTTTACTATTAGCTTTTTAGAAGCAAATCTCTTGTAAACAATTCTTTGATAAACAGTTTGTTTAGTTCCTTTAGGAGATCAAGGCTGATCGGATCCTAGAGAAGACTAAGAGAGTGAATCTTAGTGTGAGCTAAGTCAATGTAATTGTTAGTCACTTGTAGGTTTCAAGTGCAGTTGTAACTCTTACCTGATTAGTGGATTGCCTTCATTCTAAGAAGGAAGAAATCACCTTAACGGGTGGACTGGAGTAGCTTGAGTGATTTATCAAGTGAACCAGGATAAAATCCTTGTGTGCTTTTCTATCTCTTATCCTTAGCACTTAAGTTCTCGGAAGATTTGTCAAAATCTTTAAGTGGAAGTTTTATACTAAAAACGTTATTCAAACCCCCCTTTCTACCGTTTTTCATACCTTCATCTATCACTTAATAAAGCTGAAGCAATGAGAAACTCTAATTTTATTGTTCATTTGGGAGAGGAATCTAGACCCTTCGTCATCGTATACAACGGTTCTCACCTGCCCCGTCCTCAAATCAACAAGATGATTGTTTCTAACAAGAGTGAATCTGAGCCATTTAAACCTAATATATTTTTCTGAACCTCTCTACTGTTGTCTTCCTCCCCTCTTCGCGATTCGTCCGTAGTTGTTTACTTCTCACATTAAAAAGATTTTTCACATTAAAAATTCTTGTGTCTCTATTTATTTTTATTGTCTCTGCTGTTATTTGAATTTTCTTTAAAGGTTGTTCACTTCTCACAAGTGAATACAAATTTTTGTGCTTCTAATTTTTTCCACTCCCCACTTAATTCCCATCAATAACATAACCGAGAATTCAACCAAACAGAAACAGTAGCTCAAAATTAACATATAGAAAATCCAATTAACATAATAAACCGACTTCATATGTTTTGCTCTTCTCCTCCTGAATTGATATCATACAATG